>NC_073359.2:1500000-1577500 GCF_027580225.2 Misgurnus anguillicaudatus | reverse complement strand
ATATAACTCGTCAATGGTGGGGAATGAGTTAAAACATCAAAGTCTTGGAAATGGGAGCTTGCACAAATACTGCATGCGTTCAAAGGCCAAATTTGGTACATATCTGCAAAATGACAACCAGAACTACAGATAAGAGACCTTGATACGGGATTTTTTTATAACATCTGTTCCATGTATGCTGTTGAAACAAAGGTTAAGGGGGCTACAGAAACCAGAGACCCCCATTTACTTTCATAGGCTGAGGTGTGTCTCAGGGTCGATTGCTTAGGGCAATAATGTGGATAAGTACAATGAAAATAGTCTGTGCACTTTTTGAATCAGACCACTGCCCTTTTTTTCTGTTTTTTTTGCTGCATGACTCAATCTTTTCGTGCAGCGTGAATGACATCCACTGATCTATATAAATGACTGGATTGCGCATAGAACGCCTAACGTAACAGCGTGAGGTGAAGCCAGCGCAGAGTTCGAGCCGCCATCTTGGTATACCCAACCGGCAGACAGCGTCATTGACTTCCATTCAAAATCATGTTTTAAATTCACCTGCTTTACAGCGTATCAGTCACGCAAGATTATTTTTAGGATATGTGTACGTAAATTAACTGTTAATTCTGGTGTTATTTTCAATGTTTATGCTTTAATCGGGCATGAAAATGGATTTATAAAAAAACGTTAAGGTGAGTGTGTCTGCTGTGTTCTGTTAATGACACGGGTATAAATAAAGTTTTTTTGACATTCAGCTACACGGTCAGCATTATTTCTCTAAATAAGTTGAGGTAACTTGTAAGTTTAGATAACATAAAACCAACAAATGATTGCATGCACATACGGTACAAAGTATGATCATTTATTTAGATTTCAGAATGAGCACGTTTGTCATTAATTCTAAATATGCTGCGGTCTGTCTGCTGATCTATTACCGTAATGAAGATGAATGTATAATTACTGATTAAAAACTAAAATGTACAACTTTCAGTAAATAACTATGTACATGCTTAGGACGTTTGTGTTGTCATAATGTACAGGGTAACTTCAGATATAAAACCGAAGACTAGTAAAGTGATGTTTTATGATTAAAATCTGATCGCGTCCATTGATTTAATAGAACGTTTGGGTATACCAACATGGCGGCGCGGTGGCTTCACAGTTGTGACGTCATGCGCAATCCAGTCATTTATATAGATCAGTGATGACATCTCAAACCGTACTGCTTTTCTAAGCGACCAATAAAATTGGACAAACACAACCATATATTTTTAAAATATAGAGATTTTAGTATTGCACCCTTTTGATCTACTAAGTAAGCACACAGTTTTTTCAAAATATATAAAGATTGTTGCTGCTGAAATATAAAAAGCAGCAACTTCATATATGGATTTGCATAAATTGTGCTGTAAGTATTCGAGCAGTTGCAAACTCTTATGAAGAAGGTTCGTTTTCATCAACTAAACATGGTAAACTTAACATGTAGAAAATTCTTTATTACAAAGCCACAGCTTGTTTTGTGTTTCCTCCGCAGTTCAATGCGTTAATCTTAAGAGAAATGAGGCCACTGCCAGCTTTCTCCTTCGGGAGTGTTTAAATAGTAATTTATACACCTCATTAATTAAATTAGAGAAGCCTTTGTAAGCCGCTGTGAGACGGCGATGATGGCTTTAATGTTTCTGTTTGAAGCGTTTCGTCCTTTTATTGAATCCTGTAAAAGAGAAACATCCGAAAACAGAGCCGTAATTGGAAAGTGCAATGTCATCAGTTTATCATTTTACCATTTTATATAGTTTGTGTCGAAAGACAAACAGGATTATCGATCAATTTAAAGATGCAACGTTTTAGCTTAAACACATTTCTGTAACTTTTTACTTTTAACAATGCATTTTAACATCGCTTGCTGTAATTTTCTTTTATTGTCGCATTTAGATTTAAATATCTGTCTATTTGGCTATTTAAAGGGGATATTTCGCAAGACTTTTTAAGATGTTAAATGAATTCTTGCTGTCCCCAGTGTACGTATGTGAAGTTTTAGCTTTAATATCATATTAGATAATTTATTATTACATGTTAAAATTGCTACTTTGTAGAAAAATATGCCGTTTTGGGGTGTGTCCCTTTAAATGCAAATAAGCTGATCTCTGCACTAAATGGCAGTGCTGTGGTTGGATAGTGCAGATTAAGGGGGATATTATCACCTTCTGACATCACAAGGGGAGCCAAATTTCAATGAGCTATTTTTTTACATGCTTGCAGAGAATGATTTACCAAAACTAAGTTACTGGGTTGATCTTTTTCACATTTGGTAGTTTGATAGAAGTAGGGCTGTCACAATGATTAAATAATCGTCTCATCGCAATCGTTTGACCTCATCGCGATGATTTCAGATCACCACAATGATTGCACATCTCTCTGAAAACACAAGGGGGAGCTGCAGAGCCTGTATAAACGAGACAGCATTAGATTACTTTTAAAAATGTATTATATGTATATTTACTGCCAGATAAACCTTGCAAAAGATTTAATTTAAATAATCACAACAATATGTGAAAATTATTTCACAAGCAAAAAAAATTTGTATGTATGATGCAAATTTCGTAATTGTGACAGCCATAGATAGAAGCACTGGGGACCCAATCATAGCACTTAAACATGGAAAATGTCAGATTTTTATCATATCTCTTTGCTCGGTTTTCAAATACTGGTTTTCAGACAACCTATTAACTTGTCAATTTTGGCAATCTAAGTTATTGTAGGTGTATATAATTCAGTATGTACATCCCCAAAAATTTAGATTAATGTCTTTATAAAAACACAAGTGTTTACTTTTCATATACTTTAAACAACAAAGTAGAAAACACAAAAACTGTACCTATTTATGTTTCGTTGTTAGACCATCCAAGTACTGATTTCCACGACACGGCTCGAGCTGACATCTGTTGCTATAGAAACTTTCTCAGGCATCACGACTGCTATTCGCAAGTGTCTACTGTATTTGGCACCATGACTAAATCATAAACTTTTGTGGTTACAAAAATGTCTGAAACCCTACTGAAACTTTATTCATATAATATGTGTCATTCAGGGCTGTAAAACATTGCAGAAAATTTCAATATGCAACACTGTAACCTGCTTAATGGTGTGATATACAATATGCTATATGTTGGGGTTAAATTGGAATTTGACAGGCGAGGGAACTCTATAAATTTGGGGCAGAAAGTCAGCAGAGGCTCATATCAGACTAATAAAGGCTCCCAACAAAATACAATGTATCTCGTACATCAGATTATTATAAAAGTTTGTTATGTGGACATAGTAAACTTTTCTACCCTCATATTAAATGGAAAAGCCCCCAAGAGTAAGCTGCCCCGACCTGTGTGGTACTATGCAATGGAAAAGCACCATTAGTGTAATAAAAACTCTTCTGGGGGGTAGACCCCAGACCCTAACAAACCTCATTTGCTTACTATTATTTGATCATACACTAGGAGCAGTTCTGCACTCCGGCTCACCTGATAAAAATCAAAGCGGTCTTTAATAGGTTAGCATTGAAATATGTATGTATCTCATGGTCTGCAGAAACAGAGCGTTGTCTTTGTTCTGAAGGAGAACGTTCCCATGAGATATTGACACCGTGCCGATCAGTCTCACCATGGAGACAGGAAAGTTTCTTCTTCTTTATAAAGTTCTCATTTCCTCTGAGATCTTTCATGGCATGTATATGGCTCTGTTTTGAATGAGGAAATAATACACGCCTAACACGACACACAAATCGATGCGATGCTTTTTAGGTTAAACAATTTTAGGCTTTTCTGTTTTATTTTTGGTCATCTGTCTACTTTCATAATAAACATCTCTGGACTTACTCTGAATGAGACATCATGTACACACTGTAAAAATGGCTGGGTTATTTTTGACCCATGTTGAGTAAATATTGGACAGAACACACAGCCAGGTTAAAATGTATCCAAAGCTGGGTAGTTTTAACCAAACTGGTTAAACTTTTTTTTATGGCCGATGCCGATATCGATATTAAGAACGCTGTATGGCCGATATGATGCTGATATAACACAAATGTTATTACAGTAAATAAACAGAAAATTTGTGAAACTATAAAAAAAACCATTTGTTATGCATACACTAGGGGTGTGACGAGATCTCGCGAGATTACATATGTATCATGAAATTAAATATGTCATGAGATTTCTCGTGCTGGCCATTTCTCTAACAAAAGACTGCATCCTTTGGAGGTCGCATTTGTAGACTGCATACTTCATAAAGATTACAGAATATTAACAATTATAAAGTTTACTATTATATTAAGTTAATCGTATATTGTTGTAATATGCTTATGACTTGCGAATGTAATGCTCAGTTAACTGAAATTAACCAGGCTTGATGACATATGCAGCCTGCATATGCAACCTTCGGAGGATGCAGCTTTCTGTTTGAGAAACGGTCACTGTCAGCATAAAGTTACATTTCTGGATTAACCCTTTTCCAGTGCAGTGTGCATGCATTATATTCAGTCTTTTACTGCATGTGCTTTTTTGTTTGGGCTTCCAATAATGTTCGTCTACGTGTTGCGATTGTCTGTTGATCAGTGTCAGAAGTGTCTTTTATACTAGATTAAACCCTCACTCAGAGTTTACACGATTTGATTTTTGCATGTTCTTGATCAAGAATAAAAGTGGCTATATCATTTCTGTTGTAACGAATTGGACAAATATTAAATATTTAAATGTTGTTTGGTTAAAAGTAAGCGGCTAAAGTTTAGATTATAAAGTGAAAGTAACAGAAGTGGGTTGGTTAGCGCCCCCTGCAGGCATTTGTTATAACACATAATGCTGGTTTTTATTACAAAGAGTACTTATTACTGTGTTTACTTGTTTTGATACTTTATTTGAACAAATGATTATTGCATAGTCATTATTATGTAATTTTAAAGGTTATTGCTCAATTGGGTCTATTTTTATTACCAAAAATAACAAAATACTTCATTGTCAATTAGCAAAATAATTGTTAGGGACAGTCCTTGATTAGTTAAAACATTTAAAAATAAAGTGATTTTAGTTTCCCATTCATTTATTTTATCATTAGGGATTTCTTAAAAAATTAAAAAATCTTGTCTTGTCTCGTTCTCGTGAACCCAATCTCGTGTCTCGTCTCGTCAATCATTTTTTTAATGTAACATTTATAAATATACTCTTTTGAAGTACTTAAAACTATTTACAATACATAATTACTGGCAAATTGAAAAGATTTATTGGCTGATGCCAATAATATAAAAAAGGCAAATATCGGCATCTGCGATATATTGTTTTATCACTAATTATTATAACCCATGGTTGCATAACAACAACCCAACATTGGGTAATTTTTAACCCAGCATGTGTTTTGTCCAATATTTACCCAAGATGGGTCAAAAATAACCCAGACATTTTTTAAGTTCTTTATTTTAAGCAAAATATAACTTGAGATTTCTGCTGATGTCACCACTCTCATTTAGCTCCGCCCCTGCAATCACTTCCCTCCATTCTGATATAATGCTCACTTTTCACATTCCAAACCCTTTTCTGATGTATAAATTAAACCCGCCCACATTTTTCATCCATAGAAAAAAACAATAGTTGTGATATGAAAATATATAATAATAGTTTATGAATGAGGTTTTTATTTGTTTTGTTATTAAATTTAGCAGAATTTAACCTGATAATTGTTCGCTTTCCCAGCTGTTTCATTCAGGTTTCTTTTAAAGCTGTTTTATTTCTCTGTGTTATTTGGACTGTGTCGTGATTTCAAACCTGAAAGAAATATACCAGAATACTTCATATTATATAAATTGCAACAGCCGAAGAAAGCTGGCCAAGATGATTATTCAACAAAGCACCCACAGAGCCCCCCCCCCCCCCCTTCTCTCTCTCTCTCTCTCTCTCTCGCTCTCTCTCGCTCTCTCTCTCTCTCTCTCTCTCTCTCTCTCCACCCACTCCTCACGGCTTTAGCTTTGACAGGCTGATAATGGTGCTTCTGCCTCCTTCTCAAAAGCTGTCTGACCCTGGAGTGGGCCACAGGTTTCATCCAAATTTATACCATTCCTGCTCAAATTTTTTCAGTTGTAAGGAACTTTCTAGATGGTTCGACTTTTGTTATTGTTGTATGAAAACCAAGCATCATGCACAGATGAGTAATGTTGGATATTAAGACAATAAGGACCATATTTGCTATTGTAATGTCTTTAATATGTCATCCCCAAATGTTTTGTTCCTTATTTCAGTCTGCCACTTATCCAAGTATGTCCTCGTATCATGATGCAAATATATGAGCAAACTCCTAACAAATCTGGTCCTGATGGGACGACCCTGTTTTCATGCCTTATGCATGTTTTCTTCCTCTTTTCCAAATTTTAATTGTCACCATTTTCTTCTAGCATATGCTTTTATGTAGATTTTATGTAACATGTACGCAGACAACAAAATCAACAACATTAACAGCATAATAAAGTTGGCAAACGGCAAAACAATCATCCTAGAATGGTAATTGCTTAATTTATTCATGCTGCAATGCATGCTGGGAGCTCATAAAGCTTTAAAAACCAACACTGTTGTTCTGAATAAAATTGCACCTAAATCTGTTTACCTGTATTGGTATGAAGAAAAACATGATAACATTAATGGTTAATCGGTTTATGTTATTTTAATTTTCATTAACAAAAGCATTCGGTGTTTATGACAGGGCAGTAGGCACTGAGGGGGACATATTCATTTTTAAGATACAGACATATAGCCCTAAATGTTTGGGTCCCCAATGTTTGAGATGTGGTTTCGCTCTTGGTTTATGATAAAATGGTTGTGTGCCGTGCATCTCCAATCAAACAGAGATTCATTGTTTAGCCCTTCAATATTTGCACTTGTTAATTGTATTACACCACCAGTAGTTCATTTCGTCTCCTAAAACCCTTGTACTTTGCAATCCCGGATCTGTTTTGGTAAGTTTGAAAGACCATACATCAACCTAATATCATCTTTCACACACTCCAGACGTTAAGTATGTTATTATCATGTGCGCTATGAGATAGCAATCGCTACACAATAGGATTCAAACAATCGTCCCCAAGTCATTTTAACGGGAGAAAACTGGTGAAATAATAGCACTGCTTATATAAGAAGATTTTAATGAATACTTACTGTCACCAGAAGACAATACCGTCTCTTACAGGGAACTGGGAAGGTGCCTTCCAGCTACGTGATTGGTTGGTATCAGCAGAGCTGTTTTCTCAGCAGCATTTAATGTGAACATGTAAAATGTACACGTGACAGTAGAGATTCACTTCGATTCATTTTTTGCATTACATTTTTTAAGCACACTCAAATAAAAGTCATAAAATTTCAGCCCAGTCTCACGAAATTTCATTATATAGTCATGTAATTTTTTATTCTTTTTTTAACAAAATTATCACGAATTTCCGTGTTTATTCGTGATCGTATAGCGAATTCCTGTTTTCGTATGATTATCATGTATTGGTTACTCAACTGTTTTGTCGTATTTTCTTACCATTGTCGCTTCGGTTTATAGTTAGATTTACATAAAATGACATCTTTACCCAAACCCAACTCTAACCCTAACGCCAGGCGACATATAAAAAAATACATCAGAAAAAATAGTATAAACCAATGTATAAAGTGACATGCACAAACCGAATCGACAATGGTTTAAAAATAGGAAAAAACAGTTGAGTAACCAATACATGATAATCACACGAAAACAGAAATGCGTTATACCATCTCGAAAAAAAAACGCGGAAATTTGTGATAATATCACGAAAAAAGAATCAAAAAATTATTTGACTATATCACGAAAAAACCCTGTGAGACCGGGTAGAAAATTTTGACCAGTGGCCATCTTAAGTTGAAACTTAATGCGTTAACATAAATTTGTTAAAAAAAGTTGTTTTTGACTTTGTGTATGCCATATCTATTTTACAGTGAACTTAAGGTATGGATGTGGTTATTTAGTTTAGTTTTTTAATATTAACTCATTTCCCGCCAGCCTTTTTTTGAAAGTTGCCCACCAGCATTTTTTGTGATCTTCACAAAATTTTCCAAAAAAAAACTTCCAGAAAATTTTTCTTCTAAAAATATATAAACATACAAATATATCAAATGCAAGAACAGACCCTCTGCTTTCAAACAAAACGGAGAAAACTGCTTTATCCTATCTATATTTTTTTCTCTGTTTATAAACTCTTAAATATGGGTATTTTTAGAGATACGATTCAGAACGATTATCAAAACAAAAACACAGTGTAAAATTAATAAAGAATTTTTTGCTTCAGTTTTTTATAAATTAGGGAAGTGGCCATCTAGTGGATTATCGCGGTATTACAGATTAACATAAAAATTCATCAGTAACACTTTTTTTATGCAAATGTTAAATGACGAGATAACTTGTCAACAGTGTTGGGTGTAACTAGTTACTAAGTAATTAGTTACTGTAATTTAATTACTTTTCCCTTGAAAAAGTAAAGTAAGGGATTACTCTTATTTTTCTTGTAATCTAATTACAGTTACTTCTGATGTAACTTAATACTGTGTATAGACTGTAAAACAATTATGTATACTATAATACAATAGTGGATTTAACATGGTTTTAGTTTACAATTCTCACTAATAACTGGTTGATTATTATTAGCATTAATATTAATGAGATTTTGGCTGTTTATTAATACTTAATAGCACATATTAATGCCTGATTCTGCAAAACCTTATTCTACATCCTTAACCCTCCCCATTTCTACCAATACTTAAAATTAATTTTCTTTTCACACCTCGCACACAGCTCATGTCATACTATAAGCACTTTTGCAGTAGGAGCGAGTCTGTTGATGTAATCGCACATGTGGCGTCCCAGACTCCATTAGTCTGATTTGGAGCAGACAGGAAGTGTGCAGCTCCGTTTCCTGTGATCCGATTACAGCCCATTCGACTCATTCATCTCTACCTCCACACTTGAAAACAAGAGAGAAGAACATCATTATCTGTTCAAAGCACAGTTCCCTGCCATCATCTTCCTTGCATGGGATCTGGAATATTTGTTTTAATTTGTTGTCATTAAAAATAACAGCGGCCCAGAGGTTAAAGAGCATTTATATTAAAATTCTTCCACTTATGGACTTCCTTATGAAATATGTAAGGAATAATTGACGACGGGCCATTGAATTATAAGAAAATAATGCACACCCAAGGTGCCGTTACACCTCGGGTGTGCATTATTTTCAAATAATTCAAAGGACCGGAGTCAATTATTCCTCTTATACCACTGTTACCACAAACATTGCTATGGTGACTATTTTTAAAACATTTGACAAGTTAGGTGTGCAGTTATAAGAAATTAACGCATACCCACTGAACATTTCTCAGCCAATCAGAATACAGCATTCAACAGACCCGTGGTATAAATTTAATGAATACAGTGTTAAATGCTAATATTAAGTCACTTAATGATGCTCGATGACTCTAAAAGATTTCATTGTAGGTCTGTTCTGATAGTGTCATGGGGTTTTTAGAGCTGACGCATGTAATTTTATGTTAAACATTTAATACATTGAGTATTTGAGTTTGTAAAGATAAACACAGTTTCATATACCTTTCAGACACGACTGCAAGTACATTAAACCATTTATACATGTGAAGTCAATGTAACCTACTTTGATAAGTTGACATAACTTAAAAAAGCAAGTTGAAATTGTTTTACTTAATTTGTTAAGTTAAAGTAACATAAAGATGTTGATCTGCAGTGCTTTCAAATTATTTTTGAGATAGTTTTTGTATGATAACTTCACTTTGGTGCCGTGTTGTTGGGTCATTAACTCATTCCCCGTCAGCATTTTTTTTCACAAAGGTTTCACAGAATGCCTTAGAAGCAAATAAATATATAAACATACAATATATATATAAAAGTAAAGAAATTACCCTTTGCTTTCAAACAAACAAAACTGAAAAAAAAGGTTTATCCTATCATCATTTGTACTCTTTTATAACCTCTTAAATATGTGTAGGTTTCTTCAAAAATAACAAATTTTGTGCAAAAAGCTGAAATAATTGCTTTTTTGTAAAAGTGATCAAATTTAGAACGATTGTCAAAACATACACAGAGTTTAAAACGTTTTTAAATTAGTTTTTGCTTTAGTTTTTTATAAAATGGGTAAGAGCGCCATCTATTGGATAATACAGATTACCGTAAAAACTTGTCAGGGAAGTGTCATTCACTGAAAAAAAAAGATTTATTCAATTTACTAATTTTTTTAAGGTAAGTGGTCGCAAGCAATTTATTTAAAGGTGCAGTGTGTAATTTTAAAAAGGATCTCTTGACCAAAATGCAAAATTATATACAAAACTTTATTATCAGGGGTGTGTAAAGACCTTTCATAATGAACCGTTATGTTTTTATTACCTTAGAATGAGACGTTTTTATCTACATACACCGAGGGTCCCCTTACGTGAAAGTCACCATTTTGTGCCATCATGTTTCTACCGAAGCCCTTAACGGACAAACTTTTTTTACTAATTTGTCTCTGATGATGACATGTTTTTCTGGCGGTGACTACCGTAGCTTCTCTATGCGTTTCAAAAGCGAGGGGTGAGCAGTGGACTGAGTCGTTGGTTGCAATTCGCAATCTCACCACTAGATGCCGCTAAAATGTACACACTGCACCTTTAAGCTACATTTAAACAAACAAACAAAATTGTAAAACAAAACAAAAGACTTGTGTTGAAATGTAGCTTAAATAAATTGATTGCAACAACTTATCTTAACAAAAATTGAGTAAATTGAATGAATAATTTTTTTTTCAGTGTTGGCAGCGAAATGTTTTTTCTAGAATTGACCAGATAATTCGTCAATGGCGGGGAAAGAGTTAAGTTATGGTTTTCCTAACTGAACTTGTTTAATAAATACTCGCTCATGAAATCTTCATTCTCTCTCTCTTCAGTGAGAAGTTCATGGTGAGACTTAACAAAAACGGTGGGCCGAAAAATCCAGAAAAAGTTGACCGTCTCTGTGCATTGTTTACGGTGAGAACACAATTCATAAGCTCTTGTTATTGCTTAGGATTGTAAAAAACATGCTTTCAAATGGGAATTAGCACAAAGTAGTCTTTTACCCAGAAGAAATGGTTTTTAATACTTGCAAAAAATGTTATGAAGGGCTCAGTTATGTCTTATGTTAAGATATTTCTAGAAATAGACACAAATTGCTTATATATTGCAGGCATATATAGCAATACTTCACAGTTGACATGGAAAGCTCAGATAGTTTGGTCTTTAAGAAATGTCTTAACAGAAAGCAGTCATTCCAAGAGTCCTCACTAGCTTTCTAGAAGAAACAATTAAGATTTAAAACTTCATTTCTTTCCTATCAAACATCTGTCAGAGTTTGACCTAACTCATTTGCTTTTCTCATTTTCCGAAAAACAGGATCTAAGCAACAAGGACATGAAGCGAGATCTGTATATTGTGTCACAGGTCATTAGGACGGGTGAGTATCACGTTGCATGTAGCTTCTCTCTCCTTCCCACAATCCCTCGCTCGATCCATTTTCTTTATTTTGAGCCAAATGTGGCCATGAGGCATAGCATTTCCCCCGCTGCAACAATACATCTCGAGAGCTGTTACGTAAGCACAGGATTGCGTGCTCCTTTACTTTATAGAGACAGGCATGAATAGTGGAAGACATCATGTGACACTTCCCCAAATGAAAGGAAACTTTCTGGCTGTGTATAGCCCAGTCTCAAAATTGAAATCATCTCTCTATTTACATTTATCACCACTTTGTAAATTGCAAGGGGCGCAAAATATAGAAGTAACTAATGTACAGTATAAATATAGTCAGATATTTGCTGTGACGGTAATTGCATACACTGAAAAAAATGATTCATTGAATTTAATCAATTTTTTTAAGGTAAGTGGTTGCAATCAATTTATTAAAGCTACATTTAAACAAAAGTTTTATATTTTACTTTACGTTACTAATCTTTTTTGTTTAAATGTAGCTTAAATAAATTGATTGCAACCACTTACCTTAAAAAAATTTATTAAATGCAATGAATCATTTTTTTCAGTGTAAATGACGTCTCTTTGTGCGACTGCTGTTAACTTTTGGCACAATTGTTGCACCACTAGTGGTACCAAATGGAATTGCAGTTTGTTTATTCACTGTAAAATAGATTTGTTGTTTTAACTTTAAGTTTTCTTGTTGCCTTGAATACATTCAAAATTTTAACTTAGTTAAAATTACATTTTAAAATAATGTTAAGTCAACTAATATTTTAAGTTAAATTAACTCAAAGGCAGCACAAACACTAACTTTTTAAGTTGAAATTCCTGTTTACAGAGTTTGTAATAATTTAATTCGAAGTTATCATTTTTATTTTAGCATTTTATTTTCAATTTCGTGACATATTTTAATTAATACATTTAAAATTGGCAGAAATAACCTTTCATATTAACCAACAGAATCTGTATAAAAAATGCAGTTTTTCTGGTTCCACAAATGGACCAGAAAGTAAACACTGTGGCTTTCAAATGTACATAACATAACATACTTTAACAGTAACCAATAAACAGTATCTGTATAGTTCATAGCAGGTGCATATTCAATTCAATTTTCAATTCAATTTTATTTATATAGCACTTCTTACAATTGTTTAATTGTTTCAAAGCAGCTTTACATTAATAGATGCAGAAAAAAACAGAAAAATTAAACATAAAATAAGCAGCAGAATACAGCGGTTAAGATTAACCATACTAGTGAGCGTAGTAAAAATGTAACGCATATAAGAAGGTGCTAAGTTAAGCCAATGTCAGCAGACTCCCCAGGGGTTGAAAGAAAAACCCTGTGGGGAAAAGTCCTAGGAGAGGAAAAAACCCTTGGGATAGAGCCAGTCATAGCTTATTCTATAGAGGATATATTGTATAATAGGTATGATTTTTACCATTTTATGGGGATTAAAACATAACATATATGTATGTATACACGGATAAGTAGATTATGACATTATTCACACAATGATTTCTGTTGTACAGGGCGGATGTTGCTCAACGACTCAAAGAAAGGCCCTCCTCACGTCCAGTACCGCCGACCGTACGGATGTGCCGTGTTAGCCATGAGCGACATCCTTCAGACCATCTCTGAACTCAAAGAAGAAAAAGACTTTGTGCTCAAAGTTTACACGTAAGTCTCTAAGCACTTCAGATTCATTAAGTCTCTATGATTGATCCATGTTTGTCATGAATTGTACATTAGACCCTACATGCATGATAAATTGCTACTTGGTTTATCGAATTCACAGTCTTGACAAAGCACTTGAGTTGATGGATAAAACTGCTTAATAATATATTAACCTCTCTATTCTAACTATTAGCGGACTGGGAATTATTATAGAGTCGCTTGTTTGAGCTGAACATGCTGTAGACAAAAGTTCATGTAAAATTCATGGAAATGATGCCTCCCTCGTTCAAATCAGATTTATTTTACCATGAATGACAAGATGCTTTCTCCAACATTGATCTTTAAAATTTCTGTTTTAAAGACACAAATATGCTTAACCTTACAGGGAAACTAACCAAAAGAGCCACTATTATAATAAGAAAACAACTCTGGTTCTGAACCTAGTGAGCCGTCTGCCTAAAATGAATTTTAAAGTGTCATAAGCTGGGTTTTTATCATACCGAGCCCCTAAGGTGACATTGGAGTAAAAAAAACAAAAGTTTAGTTTCATGGGCTCACCTGAAACTTTCGCATGCTCACTTTTTTCTTGCATACGCGATAGTTTCACGTGCGCGCGCGATAGTTTCGCACCATAGTTTCACGTGATAGTTTCACGTGCTCGCGCGATAGTTTCATGTGCACACGCGAAACTAAACTTCATTTTTGCTCCATGTTCCCTTAGGGGCTCCTTATTATCGAAACGTGAAGGGAATCTTTTTAAAAATGTGCAAAATACAAAAACAAATGCGAATTAGGTGCGTTTCCATCAAGTTGTTTCAACGAATGACGGTGGGATTGGTAATTTAGTGACCAACAGTAAATAATACAAGGCACGCTTAGAAAATGGGGACAGGACTGTATTTAGTTACGATTAAAAAAATTTTTTTTACCAGCAGTTAAGACGACATCAGCTGATACAGCTAGACGATCAGTAACGTGGGTTTAATGTTCGCTATGTCAGAATTTATTTGGCCAATGCGTTTCCATCTTCCATTATTAACTCTTTTTCGCAAAGTCAAAAATCACCTTAAGCGAGTGAACGTAAAAACGTTTTTGTGATATTAAAGGATTTTTTTCCCGAGATTCACTTCGTATGCAATACTTCAAAATTTGGCCAAACTGTAAGAAAGTATTGTGTACGTGTGTACTCGAGGTTAATACAATCCCATAATGCTTTGCAACATCTGTGAAAAATAAATAAAGTTAATAGAAAGGTTGATTATAAATATTCTCACATTTCATTAAATACTGCAAGTATTTTATGCATTATTTTTATATGCTATGAAGATTTTTGTTTATTACTGTATAGTATTTTGCCATTAGCTTAGCCAAAGGCTAACATCAAACCAAAGTTACTTTAAGAAAGTGATGTTCGCAACACCTCCTGGCAGTTATTCCAGTCATGCAAGACTAAAGACATATCTACTCGAGTGATATCTCTAAAATCACGTGCTAAAATCATATTTCTGTTAAAGGTGCAGTGTGTCTATTTTAGCGGCATCTAGTGGTGAGGTTGTGTATTGCAACCAACGGCTCAGTCCACTGCTCACCCCTTACTTTTGAAACACATAGAGAAGCTACTGTAACCACCAATGGACAAATATGTCATCTTCTAAGACAACTTAGTAAAAAAGTTTGTCCGTTAAGGGCTTCTGTAGAAACATGGCAGCACAAAATGGTGACTTCCAAGAAAGGGGACCTTCGGTGTATGTAGATAAAAACGTCTCGTTCTAAGGTAATAAACACATAAGGGTTCATAATGAAAGGTCTTTATACACCCCTGATAATATTGTTTTGTGTATTATTTTGCATTTCTATCAAAAGATTCTTCTAAAAATTACACCCTGCACCTTTAATTAAAAAACGACATTGACAATTAAAGCTCAAATTGTGCAAATAAACACCTTTACTTGAAGTGGTTTCAACTACTGCGCATGCACACGGGTTGGCAAGTGGCTTATGCAACTCAACAGAGCCGTTTGTAACAGAAAATCCACAACACACAGCAAAGTACTGTATCTAAAGTCTGTCCCCACACGGACCCGCTATCTCCATCACAGACTTTCATTACCTCTGTGTGCAGCCATGCAGTACGCCCTCCTCTGTTTTATAGTCTGTGCAACTGACAGAACCGCTTACATGAGAGAAGAACTCCATAAAGGAAAAATACAAGTTATGTCTGTGTAAGAGAAAAAAGAAGAAAAAGGTTTAAAAACCCCAGCAATCATAATGGCACACAATCATGTTGTATTAAGCCATCAGTTTTTAGTAAAGTAAACAATCAGGGCTTTTCATTTGTTTTTCTTATGTTGATTTATTGCTTTGGTGAACCCTGGCTGTGCTCTGTCAGTAAAGATTATTTTTCTAACATTGTGTCTGATAGGATGTTGAAAGGAGATGAAATTAAACAATGCCGTCATTTCATTATTGCATTAATACAGGCCTCATGGAATGCAAAAGTCTTACCATATGGAGCTACCAATAGAGTGAGAAATTATATTTTTAAATATAATTTAAAATATATATTTCAAAATGTATGAATTATTTATATCTATTATAATATAATATAATATAATATAATATTTTGAAATATGTTTACAAAAATTTATTTTTTAACCAATTTGTTTTTGTACATTTTTTGTATATTTTGAAATATTCAATTTATATTCATGTTGCACTGGAAGAAAAACTTTGTATGTTATAAGCCTGTAAGCATAACAATTAAATTATAAATATAAAAATATATGTTCAACTGCAAAAAATATACTTTATTTTATATTTTATTAGTGCTGGGCAAAGATTAATCGCGATTATATATATGTATATATTTATTTTAACACACACACATACATGTATACATTTCAGACATTTTTAAATTATATATAATTTTTTTATTTATTAATTTCTTTATAATATATAGAATATATAACATTTTAAATTATATATATATATATTTCTTTAATTCTTAAATACATCAGTGTGTGTGTATTTATATACACTGAAAAAAATGATTCATTGAATTTAATCAATTTTTTTAAGGTAAGTGGTTGCAAGCAATTTATTTAAGCTACATTTAAACAAAAGTTTTATATTTGATGTTACTTTACTAATCTTTTTTTGTTTAAATGTAGCTTAAATAAATTGATTGCAACCACTTACCTTAAAAAAATTGATTAAATTCAATGAATCATTTTTTTCAGTGTATATATACATAAAAATTACACATGGTAAACACAAATATACTATGCAAAAAATCACTTTTATTTTGAATACGATTAGTTGCGACGTCTTTGCAAAGCACTATATTTAATACAAACATTTTATACAAACTTTTATATTTTGGCCAGGAAAATATATATTTTGCCATATAAAATTAGTTTTAAAATTAGAAATATATTTGTTACCCCTAAAATACATATTCAAATATATGTTATAAATTTAAACATTTATAAAGTTATATTTAATTAAGCAAAATGCTTAATTACAAAATGTGTTTAGCATAAAAGATTTTTTTTTTGCCATGTATGTATGCAAGTATGAAGTATGCATTATGTGCACATGTATGTGCATTTATGTGTATGAAGGTATGCTAGTTATGTGGGGACATCTAGTGGAAGACTAGATAGTGAACATAATGCTATGGCAACCAAACCTGGCCGCAGTCCCCATTCAGCTACTGTATGCAGTTCAGTCAGTCAGCTTTGCTGTGAAATCTCCTTCATGTTCTGTAATTTAGCACTTTATGCATCAAGATTATGTGAAAACCGAAAGATGGCTTTCCTCGCGTGTTTGGTGTAAAGCCGTTGCGACCCTGCGAGTGACAGACCAGAACCTCCCCTGATGCCCTTGGAACCAGTCGCTGCGACAGTTAACCAGATGGACTCTGCGGGAGTTTCCACAAAGCATCTGCCCGCTCACCCATCGCTAAAACTAGCGTTAGCTCACTGAGATCCCTTTCAGCTTGGGTTTAGTCACGACTGGATCAGGCATTAACAACATCAGTTCCCCTCAGGCCAGAAAGCTGCCGTTCTCAAACCTCCATCAGATCGCCCGCAGCCATTTAGCAGGAATGGACCATATGGCTCTGTTCCTTTACCTGAAAGTACCACAAATCTCAGATTTTAAGCTGATTTTCTTCTTAGGTGATGCTTGGTTGTACTTGTTTTTCCACATGATCAATACGTGACCCTGTCTGTGGAGCATTGATGTTTGACTTCAATCTTTGACATGACCTTACTCACTCAAAGATATCAAGGGTTATATTTTGGTTAGAAATCAAGGTTATATATTTCAAATCCGACTTTTCCCCAATAATTTGTTGAGCATCATTATGCTTGTATTGCTATGCTAGAGTATACCCACATTGGGTGTTGTGCTAAATGAATAAATCTCTTTGACTAGATAAAAGTTGAGATTTGTTTTGAAGATCAGTAATGCACATACTGACAGATTACATTTTTGACTTCCAGTAATGCACATCTGGGAATGACTGGAATACTGATACAAGCTTTATCTGATAATGTTGTCCCTGTCTATCTTGTCTCACAGTTGTAACAATGAGAACGAGTGGTACCAGATCCACGAGAACATTATCCGCAAGTCCAGTACCAAATACACGGCGCCCAGCACTAACTACGGTAAGTGCACTTAAAACCTGCCATTAGTATTACGTGAATAACATCCAGCTTCACTGTAGTCCTTATAAAAGCCTGTGAATCATCTCATTTTGTTGGCATTATGCTGAATCACTGTATTGATGTCTGGTGGTCAACTTTGAAGGGGCGTAAGTGTTCAAAACTCCCACAAAATATCTGCAAAATTAATTTCCAAATGTATCAATTCCCTTCAAAAGACGTATATTAACCCAAGAGCCATTTTGGGAATGTCCCAAATATGTGCCATGTTTGAGTCAATGGAAAGGAATCCTGAAGGTGGCGTTCGGTGGCAATTGGCACATCAGCTGTTCAAATTAAGAGTTCATACGACCACCGAAGGGATAGCCTGAAAAAATTTGGATCGGGATGAACGGAAAACCCTTCCAGCTGGGAATCAGGGAAGCCAGGCAATCGGAATGACTGATTACAGCGGGCGGGCTGGCGTGTTCAATTTAATGAAGGATTGATGCTAGTGGGGTGCCAGGCCATTAGCGGCATTGTAAACGCGAAACAATGTCTTGATTGAATTGAATTGTTGCAGTTACTGGCACCCTTTGGTACCTCACTGAAACATAGTCATATTTTCGTAAATAATAACAAGGTATTTGCAGATGTCTTAATAAAGTCATCTCACGTTTCTTCTCGTCGCGCAGGTCTGATCATCTCTCTGCAGTTGCTGCGAGGCGACATAGAGCAGGTACGCAGGGAAAACCCCATGATATTCAACCGCGGAGTGGCAGTCACACGCAAACTGGGCTTTCCTGATGTTATCATGCCAGGTAAGTCCTAAAGGACCTAATATGAACTCTTTTGGTGGAAATGTGTATTTTTGAAGGAGTACTGCACCTGTGAGAGCTACTTTTCTGCCAGTGTAAGATACTCTACTGTAGGTGTTTTTCTATGCAGGTGCTTGCTTACTGGACCAAGTCTATAATAATCTATAGCTACTGTAAGTCTAGGGTTTTATTGCCCATCTGCTTGGTGACAGTGTGGTCATGGGCACATCTGCCCATAACAAGAACAATAATGTGGGTATCATTATAAATGTAAGCATCTAAGGTTAAGTGGTTTGCTTGCATTAGTTCTGGACAGATAAGGTCACGATCATTGGCATTTTGAATCAGGCTTGTACCAACATGACCCACAGACTGCACTAACTGTCCCCTCCATGCCCCCTGTGAAATCAGCTGGACCCTTGCCACGTCAAAGCTGAATTACAAAATCTCTTCCCAGTGATTCAGTAGGCGTCTCTAAAGTGTTGTTCTGATCACGCTGTGTACGTAAAGAGTTTTTGACTCTTTGGACTCCAGAGTCAAATCCCACCAATCCTATTGTCAGTGTAATGCTGTACAATATCTCCTCTCTTCATCTGTAATGTCAAGCATCTGTCTTGTAATCCCAATGCACCCTTAGGTAGATTAATGGGTTCCATATTTGTTGTTAAAATTCGCCTCTGAGGTTCCCTGTTCTTCCCAAGATGTTTAATGAAGGGTTGATCATCTGCATATTGAGCAGGCATGTAGTTTAACTATAATCACAGACAAGGCTCTGCTTCTTAACCTGATAAGGAACACTGTGCCGTACATGGCACACCCACCCCCCTCGAAAGTGAGGCTGCATAAACTTCATTGTAACTTTGAAGCATTAAATATTCAAAATATAGGGTCATGCAGCACATCGATTGAAAGCTTAGACTCTCAGGATTCCATAAAGCGCACATACAAAGCATAAGCATGATTTATAGCAGTCATAAAACTGTAATCTAGTTGTTAGTTACCTGAACTGGGCAGCGCGGTTTAAGTTTCTTTACTTACCATCAAAATCTTCCCTTTATCAGCTTCGGTGAAATTGTCCAAAACAAATTGATCATAAATCCCCAAGAGTCTAAGGAAATGGAATATCTAAGCCTTTTAATCCATAACGATTTATTCGCCTCACGATCTTGACGTTTCTGACCGAATTGCGAAATAAAAACTGTAAACAATTGGTTCACTACCAGACATTCGTTCGACTCTTACTTCTCATTCAAGACTTATAATCCTATATTTGGGTGTTGCGTTTGTGGAGGAAAGTCAAACGAATCAAATACGCCCTCTTGTGGAATTTCAGCCATTTCATAGGAGGTTAAATTTAGCATTTTGGCATACTAATAAGTCAATACACTTCAGAGAGACAAAGATTCATGTGGGGTTTCTATTTTTACAGAATAGATTTTTAACTCTTTCCCCGCCATTGACGAGTTATCTCGTCAATTAGGAGAAAACATTTGCATAAGTCTTACTGATGAGGTTTTATTTTAATTTTTTTAATTTAATTTTTTTAAATTACTAATTTTAAACTCTGTGTATGTTTTGATAATTGTTCTGAATCTGACTCACAAAAATGCAATTATTTCAGCTTTTTGCTAAAAAAAAAACATTTTTAAGAAAAAATCTCAGATTTAAGAGTTTATAAGCAGAGAAAAAAAATATAGATAGGATGAAAAAAAATTGTTTGTGATTATTGTTTGTTTGAAAGCAAAGGGTCTGTTCTTTCATTTAATATATATGTATGTTTATGTTTTTAGGAGAAAATTTTCCTGGAAGACATTTTGTGAAACATTTGTGAAAATCACAAAAATGCTGGCAGGCAACTTTTAAAAAAAAATTCTGTCAGGGAATGAGTTGATCTAATTTAAATGATTATTGGATAAATACATGTTATATAAAATTAGTAATAAGTAAAAAAACAAGATCTTTCTCATGATTTGCGTATTAATAGCACGCAGTGTGACTAGTGCAATAAATATATGTTTTTTGCGTGCATAGTTTCTCTTTTTTTTACCATTCTCGCTTGGGATGGTTTTAGAACAACTTTTCGTTACATAAAACGACACAAACCCAATTCTAACCCCAACTCCAAGTGACCATGGTTCAAAAATAGACAAAAACATGGAGAAACCTATATATTAAAAACATCCTAAAGCAAATCCAAAATCTTACCCCAAACCCAAGTGACAATGGTTTAACAAACAGAAA
Organism: Misgurnus anguillicaudatus; assembly: GCF_027580225.2. Lineage (NCBI taxonomy): Eukaryota > Metazoa > Chordata > Actinopteri > Cypriniformes > Cobitidae > Misgurnus > Misgurnus anguillicaudatus. Next base: position 1,556,580 of record NC_073359.2, on the reverse strand, counting down.
AATATTGAGAAACCCAATACATAACCAATGCAATTTCCCTAGCGTCCCTACCCTAATCGACGCAGTTGCATTGTTATAGTTTTCACTGGGAACAGCTTATTACATATTGCTTACTAGTTTATCGACTGTTATTATACATAAACCAAGCATGAACAACAACTGTAGAAAAATAACTTTTGATAGCTGACAAATTTTCAACAACTCAACACAATATTTAAAATCCTACCCATCTGCTATAGCTTCTCACGCTTGTACAACAAGCAAGTTTGGATGTTTTTCATGTTTTCAGCTAGTTGCTGTTTTTCTTGGAAGGAGTTTGTGGTTGTTCACTGAATAGAGAGCTTTATGTGGACTTTACAAACCCAGACAGCTCAGAAGCACTGGAGAAAGGACTGTGGCTGTTACCCATTACAGAAAGCCTCTGAATGCAGGGATGCAATCCAGCGAAACACCAGCGCTTACTGAGAACACAGCCTGCTGGTGCCAGATAACATTTGTACCGTGGTGTGGAACTGTAAAATACTGTCAGCCAAACAGACACGCGAACAAGGGTTTAGTCTTTCGCAGTCTGCTGTTTGGTCTATCCAGCGTTTCTGAATGGAGCTGTGGCCATTTCCCTTGCTGTTAGAGTTCTTATGGGGCATTGAATGTAAAATAAAGCCTGTTTGTTTGAAATTATCAAATATCAAACAAGGACATTTATCATATTTTTAATAAGATATTTACTAGCAATACTATTGTAGCTTATAATGGTCTGTAAGATTGTAATTGCAATGTTAAATGAATAGTGCTATTAAGCAAATACACTGTACAATAAATGTCTGTAATAGCGTTTAATATTACCATACAGATAAAACAGCAAATGCAAAATTGTGTTTAGTCACAAAGGCCTTTCTTAAAATGTAAAGTTGATCTTGGGCAAAAATTATCCTCCCAAATCTAGCAAGCTATTTCTGGTACATTACACACAAATTGAGCATTAGCTTTATTGCAAGATATCTTGGGAAGGTCATTTTTCTTCATTACCATTCTCCTTTATGTAAAAAAAAATATACACCACGATAAAGATATTTAAGTAATTTCTGGTATGGGAGCAAATTTAGGCTATGCTTAAAGTATAAACCCAAGTATAGATCACCACACTCATAACTGTCTGCATATTCAGCTGTGGGCTGAATGTTAACACAAATAATTTTTAGCAGCATTCCAAAGGAGAAAGCATTCCCAATTTTCTGTTATTACGTCAACTGCAATGGAAAGAAATCACGTTAAGCCCCCAGAACTTCTTCTGCTAACAGCAAAAAACTTTTTTCCTATACCTGAGCAGACAGGAAAGATCTGAGTGCTAGAAATAATATATTCTTATTCTTTTATATGACTGATCTATTGGCCTACCATCATCGTGATGCTTTTAATTTAAATTGTTAAAACTTTAATTTCCATAAAAAATGTATAATATAGTATTCAATAACTCTCAAGGCTTTTTTTCTCCCAAGGACTTTTTTCACAATCTTCTAGGAGATTTTTTTCAATCCCTTGGGAGTCAGCTGACATTAACTTAACTTAGAAATATGTTACGTTACGTTACATTTACGTTACATTATTACTCCGCTTACTGGTTTGGTTTAATCTTAGACACTGTACTTTGCTACATTGTTGTCCTATGATTTTTCTGTGATGTCTTCCTGATTTTATTAACTCATTTCCCACCAGCCTTTTTTTAAGTTGTCCGCCAGCATTTTTTGTAATTTTCAGAAGTTTCACAAAATGCCTTTCAGGAATTTTTTCTTCTAAAAATATATAAACATACAAATGAAAGAACAGACCCTCTGCTTTCAAACAAACAATAAACAAACCAAACAGGAAAGAAAAAACCATTTCATCCTATCTATATTTTTTCTCTGCTTATAAACTCTTTAATATACCGAGCCCCTAAGCTGAAATTGGAGTAAAAATAAATCTAAAGTTTAGTTTTCCGTGCGCACATGTGAAACTTTCATGTGCTCACGCGAAACCTTCATGTGCAGTTTTTTTTAAGTTTTTTAAATTAAATCAAGTTTAGTTTTGCATGCTCACGTGAAACTATCGCATGTGAAAGCAAAAGTTTCACCTACGCACGCGATAGATTCACGTGCGCACGCGATAGTTTCACATGCGCACGCAAAAGTTTCACGTGCGCACGCAAAAGTTTCACGTGCTCACGCAAAACTAAACTAAATTTTATTTTTGCTCCATGTCCCCTTAGCGGCTCCTTATAAATACAGGTATTTTTCTTCAAAAATATATTTTTTAGCAAAAAGCTGAAATAATTGTATTTTTGTAAAGGAATTTTGTTAAAGATCAGATTTAGAATGATTATCAAAACATACACGAAGTTTAAAATTAGTAAATTCTTTTTTTGCTTCAGTTTTTTACAAATTGTGGCCATCTAGTGGACAATCACTGTTTTACAGATTAACATAAAACTCATCAGGAACACATTTTTTTATGCAAATGTTTTCTCTTAATTGACGAGATAACTCCAAGAGCCCAGGGTCACATGTGAAAAAATATGATATTTTCTCTAGCCACTGAGTGCAGATTTGCGTCTACAGTGTTTAGCCGGACAAATGATTTGACCTTTGAATGGAAATAGCTTCTATTACACAAAAGGATTTAAAAGTGGAGCTAAATTTACTGTGCTTGGTCCATCTAAACCTAAAGTCTCGCAAAAGCTTGAACAAAGAAAAACATGTAGGTGTAAGAGCAAGAAAAACTGAACTTTATCTAACTTAATAGAAAACCTCCAAACTGATCTCACAGTAACATCTACCAATTTTGAATGAAACTCCACCCAATGTCACTGGGGTGAAAGCAGATCATTCAAATTAGCCACGCCAAATGAAAAAAACCTGCCAAAACCAGCATAAGCTGGTGAGCTGGTTTTAGCTGGTCTGGTGTAACGAGCTGGTCTAGCTGTGTTTTGGTCACTTTTAAAGCTGGTCTAGCTCGACTTAGCTGGTCAGACTGGAAAACCAGCTGACCCACCAGCTTGACCAGCTTTGCAAAGCTGGAAGGACCAGCTTAAACCAGCAACTGCCACCTTAAACCAGCTACCAGCTCATGCTGGTCTTTTTCGGTAGGGTAAGTATGTACATATTGTCATGGGATTGTGTTAAAATGTCTGTTAATGAATGCAGTTTTTTCACCTGACAATGTGATCTCATTAGTATTCGTGGGCAAGAGTTGAAACAGATGTTTTGTGTTTTAATGTACGTAAAACGTTAGCATATAGCAGATTTAGCAAACTTGATGATGTGACTTTGAAGAGGTTCATTGAGAGAATACTGGAGTGCTAAGATAAAACTACTCAATGTCTCAAACAAATGATGTAAACAACCTTTTGTTTTTTATGTTTAGGTGATATACGCAATGATCTCTACCTCACACTGGAGAGAGGAGACTTCGAGAGGGGCGGCAAGAGCGTTCAGAAGAACATTGAGATCACCATGTATGTGCTTTATGCTGACGGCGAGATCCTGAAGGTACGTCAAACTATTTGTGATACTAGATCCTAGTCATAAGGGTGATTTATACTTCATCCGAAAGCTAAATAAACAAGCTTTCCATTGATTTATGGTTTAATAGGATATTTGGTGCAAAAAAATACAATATTGAGGAAATTATTTTTTTAAGTTGTCCAAATGAAGTCCTTGGAAGTTTTCATGGAATGTGATCTTTACTTAATACCCAATGATTTTTGGCATAAAAATCGATCATTTTCATCCATACAGGCGCTACTTGTGCATGGTTTTGTGAAATCAAAGTCAAAATTAACTTCAAAACTACATAAAAGCCATTTATTAAAGAGCGGTTTCTGTTTCATCTAATTTTTTATCAGGATTGCATTAGTCTGGGCTCAGGAGAGCACACCATCAGTGAATATCGCTCTTTTGTCCTCTACCACAACAACAGTCCACGCTGGAGTGAGGTCGTCAAACTGCCCATTCCCATTGACCGATTCCGGGGGTCGCATCTGCGCTTCGAATTCAGACACTGTTCAAGTAAAAATGCATCACTTTCAATAAATAACTATAGCGGTTGCATGAATTGTACCAGATAGAGAAGTAAATTCAGGCAGTAAGTGTCTAGCTTACAAGTGTTTTAATACTGCAGCAGATTTCGGCACCAAACTCTCAAAATGTTAAAAAAATGTGTGACTTTATGTCCTTTCCAATGCACATGAAGTGTTATAATCTGTCTAAATAACCCCAAAGTGCTTCTACTTGGCAACCAAATTGAACAATATTTCTGATAAGTATGCTGTATGTTCACAGCAAAGGACAAGGGGGAGAAGAAGCTTTTCGGCTTTGCTTTTACTCCACTAATGAGGGAAGATGGCACCACGCTGTCGGATGAAAGTCATGAGCTTTACGTCTACAAGGTGAAGACAACATCTGCTATGACTTTGCTGTTATTCAATTATGCAATAATTACAACACCCATAATGATAATAATGATAATAATAAGGATAATAATGATAATAATGCCAATAATAATAATAATAATAATAATAATAATTATTATTATTATTATTATTATTATTATTACTTTTATTATTGGCATTATCATTATTATTATTAGCATTATTACTACTATTATTATTATTATTATTGTATAATACTTATTGATAAATTGCTTATGTATTATTTTGTATTATTATTATTATTATTATTATTATTATTATTATTATTAGTATTATTACTATTAGTATTATTATTGCAAATACAAAATAATACATAAGCAATTTATCAATAAATATTATATACTTATTGATAAATTGCTTATGTATTATCTTGTATTATTATTATTATTATTATTATTAATATAATTATGTATTATGTTGTATTATTAATAATAATAATAATAATAATAATAATAATAATTATAATAATAATAATAATAATTATAATATTATTATTATTATTATTATTATTATTATTATTATTATTATTATTATTATTATTATTATTAATATAATATTTATGTATCGTTTTGTATTATTATTATTATTATTATTATTATTACTATTACTTTTATTATTATTACAAATACAAAATAATACATAAGCAATTTATCAATAAGTATTATATACCTATTCATAAATTGCTTATGTATTATTTTGTAGTATATTATTATTATTATTATTATTATTATTATTATTATTATTATTATTATTATTATTAGTAGTAGTAGTAGTAGTAGTAGTAGTAGTAGTAGTAGTGTTATTATTATCGTATAATACTTATTGATAAATTGCTTATGTATTATTTTGTATTTGTATTATTATTATTATTATTATTATTATTATTATTATTAAATAAATAAATAATGCAACTATTTTAAAAATATAATACTTCTTAAATAACATTATTTAAAATAATTACTTATGTATTATTATTTTTAAAATAGTTGTAATGTAATATTATAAACATGAGCAAATGATAAATATTTGAAATCCTTTATATCATGTTTTTTGTTGAAATTTAATTGTTCTCTGTCTTGTGTGTATGAATCAGTGTGATGAAAACACCACCTTCAGTAACCACGCATTGTACCTTGGTCTGCCGTGCTGTAAAGATGACTTCAACGGATGCCCGAACATCCCATCCAGCCTTATATTTCAGCGCAGCACCAAGGAAACACTCTGGATTTCAACTCAACTCTCATCCACTAAACTAACACAGAACGGTAGCTTATTAACACCTTATACGTATTTTATTACATAGTTATAACAACATTTTATAAAAGCTTAAATTTCTCAACTATCCAAGTTTTAACAGGCTCTCATTATGTTTTTAAGTTGATCTGCTAGCTTTGTTAAAGTGGAAAGCACATCCGGACCGCGTAATGGACATTTTGGGTCGATTGCGACACGTCTGCGGGGAGGAAATTGTCAAAGTTAGCGTTCTGTCTTATTATTATTATAATTTTTTTAGATAATTATTATCATTTTTATTAATGTGACATTTGTTTTCCAGTTTCTTCAAGATATTCTTGACACGCTGTTTTCGATTCTGGATGATAATACAGACAAATACGGACCTCTGGTGTTTCAGTCACTGGTGAGAAAATTTTAATACATGAATATTGTATTAGTGTGCAATCATTTACATTAATAATTTAATGTTTTTATGAAGACTTCATCAAGTGTGTGTTTGTTCGTGTGAATGTTTTAAAACTGCTCGATTCATCTTGTTTAGGAAAACCTGTGCGGTATGTGTCTCATTTTGAAAAATGGTTGTTTTGTTCTGGCGTGGATCCAGGCATTATTAAGCATCACAGCTGCATGATTCTGCCGTCTCCACAGAGCCTTTAGCTTCTTGTATTCGTGCAAAAAGAGTCAAGATGCTCTAGCCTTTCCCTCGGCCTGAATACATCTGTCATGTTTCTGCCATGAGTATAGTGTACCTGCACGGGGTGTTTTCTATTTGAGTTTTGAAAAAGGCAGCAGTTCTTTGAAATTTGGCATCTGTAGTTAATGCAATGTCTATGGAAATTAAAATTTTCAAAGTTCAAAAAGCAGATATATCCAATACAAAGTAATCCTCATGACTCCTGGTGATGTATTGGTGACACATTGACGTCTTGTGAAACCAACCGATCAGTTTTTTGCAAGAATGAACGTTATTTACAACATTATTAGCATAATGCAGGGCAAACATGAGGGTGGACGACTTCTTGTAGTGGTGTTTGGTGCCGGTTGGCAAACCAGCCAATCAGTGCCACCTATAGAGCCGGAGGGTAAAGCGCACTTCCTGTATATTCCTCCTAACAAGTGGGCAAAGATCTGAGCTTTAGACCTAACCTGTCCTTTACTGTCCGTCTATGTCCAGGTTTTTATCATCAATCTACTCCGGGACAGTAAGTTTTATCACTTCAGACCTGTGATGGACACCTACATCCAGAAACATTTTGCTGGAGCGCTTGCTTACAAGTGAGCATTGTTTATTTAGAAATAAAGCTTACTTGCTTATAAATATGAATTAAACTTGTCCACATGGCTGCCAGGATAATCTAACTTTATTTTGTATTTGAAACACAGAGAACTGATTCGCTGTCTGAAGTGGTATATGGACCGATCAGCTGAAGTTGTTCGACAGGATCACATCCAGGAAGCGATGAGGGTGAGGCCTCTGTGATGTCACTAAGTACCGATGTTCCTTTTTAGGGTTTGGGATGCTTGAAGTATTACATCATCATCCTCCTAGCAGGAAATGAATATGTGTTCTTAACAACAAGTGACCAATCATTTCTTATTTTCATTTTCATTGAAAACCTGGAAATGCCACATCTTTTCGTTTGACAGTTTCTTAATTAACTCTTTTCCCGCCAATGACAAGTTATCTCGTTAATTAAGAGAAAACATCCCAATGACATTTTCAATTTATAAAAAACAGCAAAAACTAATTTAATTCATTTTAAACTCTGTTAATGTTTTAATAATCGTTCTGAATCTGATCTCTAACAAAATTCCTTTACAAAAATGCAATTATTTCAGCTTTTTGCTTTTTTTTGAAGAAGAAGAAACCTACCCATATATAGTCACTTTTTCAGCTTAAACTGCTACTAAAATAAAGGATACTTAGCATAGGAGTCAGTGTTCCAGTGTTCAAAAACCAGATCCAAGCAAATTTTATTAGGCATTGCGATCCAAGTCGTGAAAATCTGTTAAGTGATTACGATCCATGTCAAATTAATCTAAGAGGACATGAACTCTTAGGGCAAGATCAGCCTGATCTCACCAGAATTTGTATTTTACGAGTTGGCTAATTCGTATGAATTCGTATGGAAAAAAACGTAAGATTATCATAAAAAAAAAAAAACAATAACGAAACCCCACCCCTAACCCCAACGTCACAGGGCCCAGGGCAAATCGTACCAAAATATACGAATGTGGTCGTACAAATTAATACGAATAAGGCACCTTGTAAAATACGTACGAATTGCCATGAAATAGCTTTGGTCAGATTCACTAAACAGGGCAAATTAGTGTGAGAACCCAATTTCAATAAAGTGCCGATGGGAGTGGCCATTTTGTTGTGTGATTTAGTGACAATGTGCAGGTTAAAAAACACGAATTCTCATTTCCATAATAACCAATCCAATCTACCAAGAGCAGCTCAAATTTGCATAATTTATCAAACAATACCAGTAAATTGACGAGCACAAACCTTAGTAAATCGCATTGAGTGATTTATTTAAATAATCTCCTCCCATAAAAAAGAGAAACTCCTACAAATACATGCAATCAGATTTTTTACTGCGTGTCTAAAATTTTAGTAAATCCTGACAGTAGTTTTTTTAATGCCGCTGGCACAAGCTGTTAGTAATTCAGGCCCTAAATCTTTTCATGAATATTTAAATCACATGATGTGACCATTTACATTTATGCATATGGCAGAATATAGATGAATTAACACATTAACCCAAGTATAAATATCTCATTTATATGATGATCTGTATGTTTACTGTAAATTTCCTCCAGGCTCTGGAATACCTGTTTAAATTCATCGTCCAGTCACGGATCCTCTACTCACGAGCCACCTGCGGGATGGAGGAGGACCAGTTTCGGGCGAGCATCCAAGAGCTTTTCCAGTCCATCCGCTTCGTGCTCAGCCTGGACAGCCGCAGCTCGGAGACCCTCATTTTCACCCAGGTCAGATACAAACTTAAGACACTGAAATATTTATCAGCAGCTTGTTGTAAAAGATCAGCTTTCTTGTGAGTTAGCTATAGAGAACCCGACCGGCGGCTCCCAAGAGTGCAATACTTAGTAGAGCAAAGAAGATGCTATTAAAAAATATATTAAAGCTAAAAATTATACAGGAGAAATTGCTACAAATTGTACAATAACTAATAAAAGGATGCAATGGTTCGAGACCTTAAATTAAAAGTAATTACATTCACACCTGCATCTACTCGCTATTGCTATTTTTACTGCACTTATTATTGCAGAAGAAACAAATAAAAACAGATGCTTGAAGCCAATGATTTTTCTTTTAATAGAGAAAATTAAAAGCTTGAATTTAACAGCAGTGGGATGCCCTTAATAACATCATATATAAATAATAACTGGACTTAATGTTTAAAGAATCCATCCATTCTCCCATTCTCCCTATTTCTCTGTGTCTCAGATGTTTCTCCTTAGAAAAAAAAATGGAATCTCACAAATGTCTCCATTGGAGTTTCTCATGTGTTTCTATTTTATTTTATCCTAAGTAATTCTAAGGAGAAACATCTGAAATTGAATTGAAGGTTGGATAGATAGGTGCCAGTCAATGATAGGACACTTGAGAGAATCATACGCCTCAAAAATACTAGTTTAGCTGTTTAAAGTGTTTAAACTCTTAAGCCACTGTTGTTGATCCAGGATTTAAGCTGCTTTGGGTTTGTTTAGTCTTCACAGATTTTTCTTTCCAGCTCTGCCCTGAAGAAGTTGTATATGCCCTGCAAAAAAATTATTTTTAAGAATTTTTTTTTAGTATTTTTGTCTTGTTTTCAGTAAAAATATCAAAAAATTCTTAAATCAAGAGGATTTTTCTTGATAAGCAAAATGACCCAAGAAAATAAGTCTAGTTTTTAGACCAACAATATAAAATTTAAGTGATTTTGTGCATAAAAAAGCAAAAAAATCTGCCAATGGGGTAAGCTAATTTTCCTTGATTTTTTTCTTGAATTTAGTGTTTTAGAAAATGTTCAAGATTTTTTGCTTACCCCAATGGCAGATTATTTTGCTTTTTATTTGTGCACAAAATCACTTTAATGTGATATTTTTGGTCTAAAAACTAGACTAACTTTCTTGGGTCGTTTTGCTCATCAAGAAAAAGCATTTTAATTTAAGAATTTTTAGATATTTTTACTAAAAACAAGACAAAAATACTAAGACTTTTTTTCTTGAAAATCCTTTTTTGCAGTGTGTAATCTGTTTAAACAGCCCCAATCAGAATGAGATTCTTATAAATTATTTCACATGTTAAATGAATTACAATCATTTAGGATTTTCTTGTGGGCTACTGGTGTCAAGCTCTGTCACTGTCCCACAGGTGGACGTTTGGCATTACATATTTAAAACAAGTCTAAACCTACACTAATCTTGACAAACTATCGTTGGAAAGCTCTAAGAATGTAGGTTTTATATTTCGTTCTTCAAAAAGAATGACGTAGTAAGAGTAATTTTCTAAAATGTCACGGGCCAACAGGTAGGCCTAATGTGTTATTACGTATTTATTTGTAAATATCCCATAAGCTTAAAATAATCTTGACAAACTATATATTGTTGGAAAGCTCTAAGAATGTAGTTTTCATATATCAAGTTCATCTGAGGATAGAAATTGTATAGTGACCGTCATTTTGTTAAATGCCACAGACCCGTAGGAATACATATGAATGATTATATATTCATAATTCTAATATTCTTCAAATGAATCTATAAATCTTCAAAAGTCTTGACAACCTATTTATATCATTGGAAAGCTCTAAGAATGATTTCTAAACCTTTTTCAAAACCATTGACAGTAATTTATCAATTTGTGAGTATGCAGCAAACCATTGACACCTAGTGGCCGTTGTTGGTAAAACTACTAAAAGTGTGAAACAAACCTAATTTATTGTGATTTTAACTTGAAATTTGGTTCTGTCACACCCTTCCACTCAAAGGGTGTGAGCAGTTAAAGGGTTAAGCAGATTGGAGTCATTTGAAATGTTAAATCTGCAGAACACACAGGGGCTCTTAAGAAGATCAACACCTACACTACCACCTCAAAAAAAAAAAAAAAATCTGCCAAAGTTTTTAAGAACTTTTTTTCTTACCCCATTGGCAGATTTATTTGCTTGTTTTAAACACAAATTCGCTCAAAAAATGTGTGCAAAAAATGTAAAAACTATAGACTTATTTTCTTATATGTCATTTTCCTCATCAGGAAAATGCATCTTAATTTAGGATTTTTTTGATATTTGTACTTAAAACAAGGCAAAAATACTAAGTAACAAAAAGTCTTTTTATTGAAGTGTATCCATTAATTTCCAAGAAATTCTTTGCACTGTAGTAATTTTTGGCAGATGCTTTAGTCCAAAGTTTACAACTTTAGATGATTTCTAAACATTTCTGAAGAACATAAGAGCATTTCTGAAAAAATGTGAGTGAAAAATGATTGACATTGCTAGGATGAAGTAAGTGATTGCATTATGTGATTCCTAAGGTGTTCATAGTGGTTGCTAGATGATTGCTTACTGGCCCAAGTCAAAGAGCCCACGACTATAATATCTGCTCCTTAGATATAAAATGTTTGATTTGAGGTATAATTTCTGTAGTACAAACACTGTGGTTACATGGTGAACTTTAATACTCATGGGTTAGGGCAGAGGCTTTCAAATTGTAAAAGGTATCTATGGGTATCTACGCACTTAAAACATACAAAACACGTTTATATTCTCCAGGGCATTATAGACTATAAAGGTGAAAATGTTTTTCTGCCACATGTTTTCAAATGTTATCAAAGTTATGTTCACATCTCCTGCAAAACATTAAATTCTCATCCCACTATGAAATTGTGATACACACAACATGACTAAACACAGTATAGTACATCCACACACAGGACTGATTTTACAAAGTTTTTTGTTGACATCTTTTTTGTGACCTTTGTCAACACCTCCCATGTTTGCACTGGTTCTTGACCGAATCCTGCCCCACCTCACTGTACTCCCCCTAGGGTCCCCAGCCTCCGACAGGACCGGCCACTACCAACCAGGGCAGCTGCTTGCAGCCGTTGAGCAGTAGTGCCCCACGGCCCTCTCCTCTGTCCGTAAGTAGACGCAGCTTGTTTGTCACACAGTAATGGAATGGAGACTCCCTCACAACCCAACCCACGACAAGGTGCAAAACATCAATGCAAGCACCCACTACCTCTCCAGACCACCAGAACCGAAAAACACCAACAAACGCTACCCAACTTCCCCAAACCTGTTTGGTTTTTGCTTTGACGTGTTTCTCAGCTTTGATTGCTGTGTTTGATGCCGAATCTTCTCCCGCACAAGCATTGATAACTTTCACAACCCTCACAAGTTTGGACCTGTTTGATCACCCCCACAATTTTTGTTTCCTTCAGTGGTATTGAACCGGAAACCATTGGATGGTGTCTTTGGACTGTTGAGCAAAAAGGGAAATGAAAAAGAGATACTTTAATCACTCAAAAGAACAGAATTGATCTATTTAAGTAGTATTTAACCGTGACCGTACGACATAACCGATGACTTCCCATCTTTGGCCAGCAGTCCTTCACTGACACATTGAGATGTTCAAACTCTGTCCTTCATCCTTCATCTGTCTTTCTCTGATCTACTCTCCAGGCTGCCCTTCTCAACTCTTTCCCAGCTATATTTGATGAGCTCCTGCAGATGTTCACGGTTCAGGAAGTAGCCGAGTTTGTAAGGGGAACTCTCGGCAGTATGCCCAGCACAGTGCACATCGGTCAGTCCATGGACGTGGTGAAGCTGCAGTCCATCGCTCGTACTGTGGACAGCAGGCTTTTCTCCTTTCCAGGTAGAGGTTTACATTTATCAATGAGATTTTGATGTGTGACAACTGTAGATAAAGTCATAACAGTGTTTCTTTCAAATACTTACTTGATTAGGATCAGTTGTACCATGAATAAAATGTGCTGTAAAGCAGTTTTGTGTCTCATATCTTTACCATTATTTCTTTCTCTGTCTACAGAGTCGAGGAGAATTCTGCTTCCTGTCGTTCTACATCATATTCATCTGCATCTGAGGCAACAGAAGGAGCTTCTCATCTGTTCAGGGATCCTGAGCAGCATCTTCTCCATTATTAAAAGCAGCTCACTGGTATACAAACACAATTAGCCCTCGTACAAATCTTCGAAACCTCCCACATCTCGTGAGCAACTTTAAGGATCGAGTGTTTTTCTGTTTGTAGGAGAGCTCTGTGCAGGAAGAGGTGGAGATGATGGTGGAGAGCTTGTTGGATGTGTTGTTGCAGACACTGTTGGCCATCATGAGTAAATCTCAGTCGCAGGAGGCGGTAAGAGGGCAGCGCTGTCCACAGTGCACGGCTGAAATCACTGTTAGTAACTAACAATCTGATTCTTCTACCTTTTTTCCTTCCCTCCATTCCTTCAGTATTCTCATCCACCTGCTTGCCAGCATCTGTTCCTCTCTTTCTTATCTGAATACTTTCTTTTCTGGCTGTAGAGTGGTCCAGAACAAAAATCGCTGATTTTCTCTCTTTTATTTTTTATGGTAAACTTTCAACCGATCAAGACAGATCTAATGTATTCCCAGCTGGCTAGACAGTTATATATGCTTAGTAGACATGAGTCAGCATAATTTTTATGTATTTTTACCAAATATACGTTTGCTAATTTAACAATGGGGAAAAATGGTTTGTGCGCCTAGCACACAGTCTAAAAGGGTTGTTGCTATTCTCGTAATGAGTAATGGGTGTGTTTAACGTGCAATAAACCAATGAAAGTCTCAGCTCTCATTCCCTTTAAAAGCCAGTTGCACTCGCGACTTGTCGATTCCCTATTTAGATGACGGATATTATAAACAAAAAAAAACTAAGCGGAGGAAGAAGACCACCAGTTTAAGATCAATGTTAAAAAATTGCGTTGTTTTTATTTGTATTGAAATTTTTGAATTAAAACCTAGTCATTTTCTTAGCCTACATGATATGTAATCTCAAAGAATTATTTACTAATTAGCAAGAAAAGGTTTGTACTCTTTATTTGTAGCAAACACGAATTTACAAACGTGTCGAGAGACGATTCCGAAAGATTTCAGCACTTGAACAGGGCCGTGCGTGTTTTGAAAAACATTACATAAGAACGTTTTTTATGTCTTCATATCCACAGGTACAAAGTCATCATATACAATAAATCCGTGGGGTAGCATTAAAAAAACATAGATGCAAGATTTGCATTTGTTTAATGCAAAACATTTAATTACTTACCAGGCTACATGTGAAGCAGCTCTTTACGCCTTCTAACGTCTCATAATCGGTCCTCATTTATGTCCAAGAGACTCAATAATAATCTTCTACATTTTAATCCTTTGATTTTTCATATTTTAAACGTTTGTGTGCTGCTGCACATTCATGTATCTGATAAGCAAACCCGAGTTGTCCCGTTTATAGGCGCATAATACTAACGCGCTCATTAAATAACAAAAACATTATTGCGACATTGACCTTAGTCTTTAGAGCAGGTTTTAGTTGGTCAATGGCGTAGTCTATTTTAGTTGCCTCAAAATAGCAACGCGCCAACAATACACCTGAACACACCTCGTTTTCAGATCAGAACGCCCATGGGCACAAAATTGGGCGCAAATGCATTTGCCATTTAAGCAACGTGACAACTTCGCTGGGCTAAAACTGCATTGTGCCACGTGTATAATAGGGCCCTTTTATTGAAATGTTTTCATTTTGGTCTATGTCTCTTTATAGAAGAGCTAAATTTAAATCCTATGAAGAATTTGGGTGGTTTTAGGTGTCCATCTCTCTCTATTTCACATTAATGTGTACAGTATGTGTTGTCGTATGTCTCTTACTCTCACCAACTCACATAATGTCTTCATAAGGGTGAGATTTGTGAAATCTGCATGTAAAATTTTATTGTGTTAACATCCCAAAAAAACAAACAAAAAAATGTGTTGTATAACATACTGTATGTTGTAATTAAGTTAAGTATTACTACATATTGCAAAGGCAGTTCAAAAATATGCTATACTCCCTAATTGCACAGCTTGTTTGAATGCTTCTGGTCAGTGATTCTGATTGGCCATTTGCAGGTTTGTTAGTCCCAGATTACAACCTATCAAAACTAGCGGTAACTCGGATGCGGCAAATAGTTTTGACAGGTACTATTTAATATTACACAAAAAAAATATAAATATGTCTTTTAATAACATTTATGACATTATATTTACAAATGATCAAACCAAATATGAGCAAAAAAATTCAAATATTTCAAATCAGTATTTAATGCTTCTTACCTTTCTTATGAGGTAAATAGCTGTGTAATAATCCGGATAATGTACAGACAGCCGGATTTTATCGCAGAATAAGTTTTACGCTTTGCATCGGTTCTTGATCACACTGTCTGGGCTTGTTTCTGTGTTAACAACCGGCTGCCTGTACAACATCCCTTACATAAAAAACTATACAAATACTGTCGGTGGTATGGTATCCTTTATAAAGGTCCTAATATGTATTATTTAGGTGCTGATTTGGTAGCAGTATGTACCTAACATATATGCACCCTTTAGGTACAAAGGTGTACCGCCCCAGTGACAGCTTTTGTACCTTTATTTCTAATAATGTATGATGATGAAATTAAATACCATATACATTACCAATTTTGCTTTTGTTCAATATATATTTCCTTTGAGTAAAATATGACTTATATGTGTTGTTGACAGGTTTCATGAAATTCACCCATGTATGTTCATTCCCTCACCTCATTTTGCTACCCCGCTCCCTTTTAAAACATCGTGTTGGCTGTTTGAGGGTCATGGATTGGTTCACAAGGCTTTCTCTTGCTTTCCGTCAGGGAGAATACGTGTCCTGTCTTTTGTCGCTTCTGCGGCAAATGTCGGATATTCACTTCCAACACCTGCTGGACAACTTCCAGAGCAAAGAAGAGCTGAAGGTGAGTCGAAATAATTTACATAGGAAATCGATTTTCCTGGGACAGCAGTCGATTCTTTTACAAGAACAAATTTGACTGCACAATGCCAGAATCGACCAATCAGCAAAGAGTAAAATTGATTCCAAATACAGCTATTTTAGAAAGCGAGATTCATTTATAATGATTTAAAAATGCGGTCCATACAATCAATAGGTAATCTCTTTCGTCTTCACAATGTCTTTCAGGAATTCTTGCTGAAGATCTTCTGTGTGTTCAGAAACCTGATGAAGCTCAGCATTTTTCCTCGTGACTGGAACGTCATGCGGCTTCTTACCAGCAAGTAAGAATCTTAACTTTCTTGAAAATCTGCTCCAAACATATTTTCTGTCTCTAAAAATCACCTTGATTGTTGTTTAAAAGGCTGATTGTGAGTAATATGGTTCATAAATGTAATAAAAACATTGTTATATTTCTAGATATTTAAAGCCCTTGTGATTCTCTCTCTCTCTTTCTTCTTTCCAGTATAATTGTGAGCACAACTCAATATCTATCACCTGCTCTACATAAAAGCTTCACAGAGGCAGACTTTGATTTTAAGGTGCGTGACCGTGCATCATGCACACATTTCCCTGCATGTATTTAACTCTACCACACCACAGATGTGTACCAAAACACACGTTTAAACATGCACGCACACCGTCTACAGCTTATGTGTAAAAAGCTGAAATAATTGAATTTTTTTGAAGGAATTTTGTTAGAGATCAGATTCAGAATGATTATCAAAACATACACAGAGTTTAAAATTAGTAGATAACATTTTTGCTTTAGTTTTTTTATAAATTGGGAAACTTGTGGATAATCGCGGTATTGGAGATTAACATAAAAATTCATCACTAACATGTTTTTTATGCAAATGTTTTCTCTTAATTGACGAGATAAGTCGTCAATGGCGGGGAAAAAGTTAAACACTAAAGCTTTTGTGTGTTTATTTGTTTCTCAGGTGTGGAATTCATACTTCAGTCTGGTTGTGCTGTTTATCAATCAGCCCAGTCTACAGCTGGAAACGCTGACACCGGCCAAAAGAAAGAAGGTCTTTGACAAGTAAGACTTTACATCTATACATACAATAGACTACAGTCAACCTGCATGAATTTAGAGGTGGTTTAAACTGATTGCTTGCTCTGTTTTCGTTGTTTGTATAGGTATGGAGATATGAGAGTCATGATGGCTTATGAACTATTCAGCATGTGGCAGAATTTGGGTAAGCGTTTTATTTTCCTCATTCTGCTGTTTCCCTGCATTTCTCTACATGCAATGACTGTTTTTTACAACATTTTTCACATCAGCTCAAGTCGGTGTTGGTTTGCTTTGTTTGTCTGCACTGCAGGTGAGAATAAGATCCACTTCATACCAGGAATGATTGGGCCATTTCTGGGCGTGACCCTTGTGCCACAAAATGAAGTCCGGAATATAATGATCCCCATTTTTCACGACATGATGGACTGGGAACAACGAAAGAACGGCAATTTCAAACAGGTCTGTCTGTGAAATCCAGGCTGATGAGATTAGAAACATCAAGTGACATGATCTTACTCAGACAATATTAAAGATATCAAGATTTTATGTTTAATACATTATGTGGGATGAATATATGTAGATCAGGCTGAAAAAATATATATTTGGGTGAAGTGTAATTACATCTCATTCTTCATCGATTATTACTTCATCTGTGTACAGGTGGAGGCAGAGCTGATAGACAAACTGGACAGTCTGGTGTCTGAAGGCAAAGGAGACGAGAATTACAGAGAGCTCTTCAGTTTACTGTGAGTAAACACACACAAACACACACACACACTTTAACTTCTCTCTCCTGTAAAAAACACACCATACACAACCAGCTTGTGTTGTGTTACTCTTATCATAATCTGAGTGTCTCTGCTTTACCTTGTGCTGCGGGATTTATAGAACTCAACTCTTTGGGCCTTACCCAAGGTAAGAGGAAACTAACCTTGTTTAACCAATCAGATGCCACTAACAACACCCGTGAGAGTCCACATGACATTAGCCGATGGGGTTGTTTACATGCAGCCTGTAAATTGTTCTTATAAGTGTGTTTTATGTGCTGTAGTCTGCTGGAGAAGATAGAACAAGAGACCTGGAGGGAAACAGGCGTTTCTTTCGTCACGTCGGTCACACGCTTAATGGAGCGACTGCTTGACTACAGGTAAAACTGACATCTGGTTTAGCGTGAATGATTATCAAGACATACACAGAGTTTAAAATGTTGTTAGATTCATTTTTGGTTAAGAGTTTTGGGTAAGATTGCCATCTAGTGGATAATAGTGCAATTACAGAAAACTCATCAGAAAAGCGTCATTGGCAAGGAAATGTTTTCTCTGAATTGACGAGATAATTGGTCAATGGTGGGGAAAGAGTTAAATAGCAAGAGGGGATTGAATCAATGAACTTTGTGCTGCTATTGCGTTACAGGAACTTTGCTAATGTCAGACTGTTTTGTCTCTTGTGTTGTCTCGGCAGGGACTGCATGAAAGGTGATGAAACAGAAAACAAGAAAATAGGCTGCACTGTGAACCTGCTGGTGAGTTTTGTCTTTCATTTGAACATGAGTTTGTTTTTTTTGACTTAACCAATAGCAAATTGATGATCTTTTGCTCGTATGTTTTAGAACTTCTACAAGTCAGAGATTAACAAGGAGGAGATGTATATCAGATACATTCACAAGCTGTGCGACATGCACCTGCAAGCTGAAAACTACACAGGTGAGACATGCACATCTATTATGAGTTATAAATATGCATTTGTGAATTTGGCAGATTTACTGTGCATTACATTCAGTGTTCGAATGCCACAAAGCTATACTGTCCATTATTTGTCCCAATTTGGCAATAAACTAATCCAAAAGATCAAGTGCACCTCACACTGTTTTCTGGAGGAATTGAAAGATTGTTAGATTTAGGATTGGGTTAGGGGCTTTTAAAAATTTGAGTTTGAGTAATGTGACATTCACACCAGGCAAGCGCAAGTGATTTACATGTTAAGTCAATGCAAAGACGCAAATAGGCATTCTGCGGCTCGGAATTGAGCGTTGCCGCAGGAAACACGCAAGTTAAAAAATCTGAACTTTGGCGGATATTCGTGCCGCGTTAACCAATCAGGAGTTTGCTCTAGTAGTCACGTGATTACAGAGAGCGAGCGGAGTCACAGAAGCTCCACCCATGACGCAAATTTCCATGCGAATGTCTAGAATGACTAGAATTTCACGCGCGGCTTTTACGCACGAATTAAGCAAGTAAACTTAAAATGTTTAAGAGTCCAACTACGGGCAAATAGCGCAAATAGCCATCTCTACTGCGGCTGGTGTGAATGCTACATTAGAGATAATTGGCAGTTTCTTTGATCCAGTGCCAACAAAAAATGTTGATCCAGGATCTTACTTTGTAAAATCACGGCGTCCGGGAAGGGGGGCTGGTGCTTAGCTGGGGGACCCCCCATAATCTTTGACATAATTCAAACAATGTATACATTTTATCAGTATGTGTGTTCCTGGGTTCAAACCCATAAGCTTGTGTTGCCAATTCTATCTTCTGCCAGCTGAGCCAAAAGTAGGAGTATAATATAAGAGTAACACCAAACGTTATGTTCAACAGAGGCAGCATTTACTCTGCTGCTTTATTGGGAGCTCCTGCATTGGGAGGAAAGACCACTCCGAGAATTCCTGCATTATCCTGCACAAAGTGAATGGCATCGCAAAGAGGGTCTTTGTCGTAAAGTCATCCACTATTTCAACAAGGGAAAGGTGGGTTCACGCAGGTAGCCGCCATGTAAATTGAGACACTGAGTGTGTTTACATCCCGATGTCTTACGTTGATTATGCTAAATAAACTGATAACATCCCATACGCGAAAAAAATATTTTCTTTTATCGGGCAAAGCGCATAAATGGCGTAAGGAAAAAACGATCGTCACAGGTAGTATTTTTGCTCATTATCCTGATGCATGTAAACACCTTTACTGATTTTCTTGCAGTAATGTTCTGCAGACATAAGAAGAGATACAACAGTATAGCTTAAGACAGATTTCCCATCTGCTTTTTGAATGACTACTATAGGCAGTGATGTCAAGAAACCTGACAAATCTCCAAATCCCATGTGAACACAGTTTTCTGCATAGCCAGTTTACTGATTTGCATGTAAATGCACAAAAACGGGTTTCTATAATAAGCAGATTTTTTAATAGTTATCCGCTTATTCTGCGCATGTAAACGCACATAATGTTTAGCATTCAGATGGTAAATGTACTTAATTTTGTTTGGCTAGCTTACTTAAGTTATTTACATACTAAATTGTGATTTTGACTCTGTAGCTACTTTTATTACACGGTAATTCTGCTTTGTTATGTGCTTTTTTTCTCATACTCATCCGACAGCATTTTTGTGTGATGCTGTGAAATTTTGTTATAATCTTACCTAAAATTGAACTCTATTCTCTTCCTACTTGGCTAGTATTGGCTGGTATTTCCTTATTAAAATGCAAATCTAGTTTTATATACATGCCAAACTTGCTGTTATGTGTGTTTCAGTGTTGGGAGTACGGCATCCCCTTATGCCGAGAGCTAGCCTTCCAGTACGAGTCCCTTTACGATTATCAGAGTCTCAGCTGGATACGGGTCAGCGATTTATATGTTTTGTTTATGTATATAAATAGATTGTATATAACAACCCTTTCAGTGGACCTAATTTCTGTTGATGGACTGTAATAATGTTTTTCATTATTATGCTGAGGAGGTGGCCGATCCCTTTGTGAATATTTGGCCTTTTCTTTCTCTACAGAAAATGGAGGCAGCGTATTATGACAACATCATGGAGCAGCAGAGACTGGAACCGGAGTTTTTCAGGGTGGGATTTTACGGTCGAAAATTCCCCTTCTTTCTTAGGGTAAGTGGACTGTATAAACCTTGCCACATTGTTATTAATAAAATATTAAGCTGTTCTGTCTCAAAAACTGTAAAAAAAAAACATTGAGGCCAGTTACTCTGCTTAGTGTTAACTATAAGATTTTTCTTCTGACTCTCTATCTTCACCTCTCCCTGCCTCTTCACACAGAATAAGGAGTTTGTTTGCCGGGGTCATGATTATGAGAGACTTGAAGCCTTTCAGCAAAGAATGCTGGGAGAGTTTCCACAAGCTATTGCCATGCAGCACCCTAATCAACCAGATGAGGGTATATTACAGGGTGATGCTCAGTGTATCCTTTACTGTAATACAAACATTTGGATGCTTTTGGAGGGATTTGGGATAGTGAATACTAATCATCTGAAGGGTCATTTTCTCAAATATAAAATGTTGAAGCTTTTAGATAGATTGGACTAGTTTGTTGGTTTACATGACAATTTAGGGGATTTTAATCTGCTCCAAAAATTATAGCAGGAGGTATTTTTCCTTTATAAAGCCCCACAGACCTACAGATCTATGCTGTAACTCCAGTCCCAGAAAATGTTGACGTGCTGCAGATGGATCGTGTGCCTGACCGCATCAAAAGCTTCTACAGAGTCAACAACGTCCGCCGGTTCCGTTATGACCGACCTTTCCACAAGGGCCTGAAAGACAGGGAAAATGAATTTAAGGTGACAAGATGAAATATACTGGAATTTAATATGAAACAGCCAGCTGATGTTTGGAAGAAACTTTATATAGTATATTAACATCTGAACCTCTTAGACTGAAGATGTTGCTGCTGTGTTTTTCAGAGTCTCTGGATCGAGCGGACCACACTCATCCTTACCCACCCTCTGCCTGGGATCTCCCGTTGGTTTGAAGTGGATAAGCGAGAGCTGGTGGGTGATTTATAAAATATACGCCATCCTTACGGCACTCTATGGTCCAAATAAATGGAGTTAATGGTTAGGTAGCTAGGTAGTTGGTGGTGTTATTGGTAAGAGATAGTTGGTAATATTACTTATCTGAATCTGCATTATGTACATCATGCATTGTGTAGATTGAAGTCAGTCCGCTAGAAAACGCCATTTATGTGGTGGAAAATAAGAACCAGGAGCTCCGTACCCTGATCAGCCAGTACCAACACAAGCAGCTTCACGGAAACATCAATCTGCTCAGCATGTGCCTCAATGGAGTCATCGATGCGGCCGTCAACGGGGGCATCGCCAGATACCAGGAAGTGAGTGGCAGAATTGGGTCAGAAATGACACTTTACAGTCATAGCTTATACAGTAGGCATTGTAGTAATAATATGATAAAATCAGCATGAAATTCAAATGAATGCATTTCTGTACTTTTTTTATTATGAAGTCGCTTCTGAGAATTCACATGGTTACACATGGCGTTTGCTTTTCATTGTTTATGCAAAAAAAAATCAGAAATCTGCTGACTATGTCTTTATGCTTGATGTTATCCAGGCTTTCTTTGATAAGGAGTACATTAGCAGCCATCCAGAAGATACAGAGAAGATCACCCAACTTAAAGATCTAATGCAAGAACAGGTGAACACGCCCAAACTCCTTTAGTTCAACAACTCAATTATTTTCTGATGTTTAGATCTTCAGGCTGATAATCTCACATATATCATTAATAACTCCACAGGTTCACGTCCTGGGCGTAGGTCTGGCTGTTCATGAGAAACTGGTGCATCCGGAAATGCGTCCCCTTCACAAGAAACTCATCGATCAGTTCCAGATGATGAGAAGCAGTCTTTGTCATGTGAGAACTTGATCACTTTTCTGACTTTTAATAGTTTTGTGCAGTCGGCACATACCCAGCATCAAACATTTATGTTTTGTAAGATGTGTGTTTCCAGTATTTGATGGCCTGAGGGCAGACAGTGTGAATATTCAGAGTAGTGTTTCTATGTGGCCCTGCAGGGCCTGCCTGGTCTGGACAAACTGAGCCCGGCCTGTTCAGGTGCAAGTACCCCACGCGGTATCCTCGCCACACATAGTCCAATGAGTCCTGAGAGTATTAAACTCATGCACCGACACAGGTGAGTAAATCTGGATGCATGAACACAAACATACATAATGACAGAGGCAATAGTAGTCTTAAAATAATTCTTAACTCTTGCCCCGCCATTGACGATTTATCTCGTCAATTAAGAGGAAACATTGTTGTCTTGCTGCCCCCTCCCCATTCTGTGATTGGTTCCCCATTTCAGGTGAAAATTTGGGCCATGGTTTCCATGCTAGACTTGCAGCGCGAATACATTTGCCGCAAGGCAGCATGGGGAAACCCAGGCTAGCGCTCCTACACAATTTATAAAAAATTAAAGCAAAAACTAATTTAACAACACTGTAAACTCTGTGAATGTTTTGATCATCATTTTGAATCTGAGCTCTAACAAAATTCCTTTACAAAAATGCAATTATTTCAGCTTTTTGCTCAAAATTTGGTCTTTTTGAAGAAATCTACCCATATATTTATAAAAAGATAATGATGATTCAAATTGATATAGGATAAAAAAAATTCTCATTTTGTTTAAAAGCTGAGGGTCTTTTATTTCATTTGATATATTTGTATGTTTATATATTTATAGAAGAAAATTTCCTAGACGGCATTTTATGAAACTTTTGTGAAATTCACAAAAATTGCTGGATGGCAACTTTTTAAAAAAGGCTAGCAGGGAATAAGTTAACAGTCCAAATTTGTTAAGTGGATTTATTGCATTCTGCAGAGAAGGAGAACTGGCGTTTATCGCGTTTTGGAAAAAATGAAAAGATGACGACAGAAAAACATGGCGGATATTGGATTTTGTGTAAAATTAAGAATTTAATTTTTAATACAGACCTGATACAATCATTTCCTCCAGAAAAATGCAGATTTTTGTGTGATTGCGGGATATTTATGCTATTTTTTGCAATGAAATTGCGGGAACTTGCAAAAACTGTTTTTCAATTATGTTCACGTCACATAATCACGTCACATCATAGCGTTCCCATGGCAACAGGGGACATGGCTGCGCTTGTGTGAAGTAAATGCAACATTTTTCAACTTTCTGCTAAGATATATGTGACTTTTGCTACGAAAATGCAGGGATAATGAAATCATGCAAGCCCTGCATATTTTGCGCACGTAAATCTGCAATTTATGCTGCGAAAGTGCGGCATATTTGAAACTTTTGCTGATTATGCGTTGAATCTTGTGATCGCACAATCACATTTTTCTAGAGGGACTGTACAATACTGATTTTGGCGGCAACTATTTTTTGTTATTGCGTTTATCACATTTTGGAACCAAACTCTTCATATATACAGTATAGTCCAATGCTTTCATTTTGATTTATTATTTATTTCCATTTTAGCACTTCATCCGCCTTCTATTGTTTTGTAATACATTTATGTAGTGTCTTCATGCTTGTGTATGTATACACATGTATTGTGGTTATAGAGATCTGTAGCCATAGACAAAGTCCTTCCTTCTCCTCACATTTTTGAACGATGTATTCCCCATAAAGAAACGTACACGATCATGCCGCCCACCCTGAACACGCAAACCTCAGCTCCACCACATCTTTCTCATGTCTCTCTCTCTCTCTTTGTTCCTCTGTCTCTCTCTCTATCTATCTATCTATCTATCTCTCTCTGTTGTCACTTTTCCTCACAACTGTTTGGCATCTATTCATATTTTTCTACTTTTTCTACTACATCTATTTTTTCCCAATGATTTTGTTCTTACCTGCATGGCTGCCTCTGTCACTATTGGATACGGTTTGTTTTACCACACGACACTCTCTCTTTCTCTTGTTCAACATTCTTTACTCTTGGTTGATCATGGCATGAATCACTTTCCACATCCCTGCATGCTTCACCACAATGTTATTCCTGTTTAAACACCTCATCTTCCTCCTCTGGCATTGCTTGCCTCTGTTCTGTATTTTCACTCCATCCCTGCATGTGTCTGTCTAGCCCTCTAAATATGTCGGGCTCTATCCGCCACTCCTCTTCTTCTCTTTCCTCTCACACCTCCAGTGATACAGGAAACCTTCTCATCCTGACGGACAGCATGATGGAGCACCCAGAGGATCTCTATCGCATGCAGGTGGGCTACACAAGGTCACACGCAAAAACACAAGCATTTTATTGGTTTTGGACACTTTTTGAGGGAAGTATGTTTATACTAAGTGGTGGGCAAAACATACAAATTGTTTTACTGGCAAAGTAAGCAATATCCCACAATAAGCTAAAAACCACATAGCAGTGTGTAAAAACACCCAAGCAATCACCTAGCTACACTCTTGTAATCAAACAGAATGCCCTAGCAACCACTTACAGTAACTAAGCCTTTGCAACCAAATAGAACACCCC
Source organism: Misgurnus anguillicaudatus (assembly GCF_027580225.2). Lineage (NCBI taxonomy): Eukaryota > Metazoa > Chordata > Actinopteri > Cypriniformes > Cobitidae > Misgurnus > Misgurnus anguillicaudatus. The sequence goes on along the minus strand of NC_073359.2, from coordinate 1,531,565 downwards.
TGGACTCACCCCAACACTTGTGCAACCAAGCAGAACATCCAGGCAACCATCCAGCTACAGCCTTTCAACCAAACTGAACACCATAGCAACCACCAAACTACACCCTTGCAAATAAACAGAACAACCTAGTAAAAACCTAGCTACCCCTTGTGACCAAACAGAACTGGCTAGCAACCACCTAGCTACACCCGCGAGACAAAACAGAATAGCCAAGCAACCACCTAGCTACGCCCATGAGACCAAACCAAACAGCCTAGCAGTCACCTAGCTACGCCCATGAGACCAAACAGAACAGCCTAGCAACCACCTAGCTATGCCCATGAAACCAAAAAGAACAGCCTAGCAACCACCTAGCTACGCCTATGAGACCAAACAGAACTGGCTAGCAACCACCTAGCTACACCCACGAGACAAAACAGAATAGCCAAGCAACCACCTAGCTACATCCACGAGACAAAACAAAAAGCCAAGCAACCACCTAGCTACGCCCATGAGACCAAACAGAACAGCCTAGCACCCACCTAGCTACACCCATGAGACCAAACAGAACAGCCTAGCAACCACCTAGCTATACCCATGAGACCAAAAAGAACAGCCTAGCAACCACCTAGCTACGCCCCTGAGACCAAACAGAACTGGCTAGCAACCACCTAGCTACACCCATGAGACCGAAAAGAATAGCCAAGCAAACACCCAGCTACACCCATGAGACAAAACAGAACAGTTTAGTAACTACTTAGCTATGCCCATGAGACCAAACAGAACAGCCTACCAACCACCTAGCTATGCCCATGAGATCAAAAAGAACAGCCTAGCAACCACCTAGCTACGCCCATGAGACCAAAAAGAACACCATTATAAAGACCTATTAACACTCCAGGCACTGCTTCGCAACATTTTACCCATGCCCTAGCAACCAGACATAATACTGTACCTTATAGTAGCACACCAAAGCATTCAGAACACTTTAGCAACAACTCAAACATTGACAGACAAGACAATCTATTATATTTACCAGAATTTGCAGTATTTAACCATAAAAATTGGTTTGAGCTCAAGCGAGGTTTAAAGCACCTTTCACCCTCTGTAATATTTTCAGCCCAGTCCATCATCATCCAGTTTGAGCTCGACACATTCAGCTCCTTCTCAGATGATCAATTCAGGTCACAGCAGCATCAGAGGTGAGCAGTCATTTAACATCAAGTTATTGGGTCGACAGTCGGTATATGTACACATTCATAAGTACTTAAATGCACACGGCTGCCTTCAATGGAGCTTTTATTACGCTTTTATAGCTTTGGCAAACCATGTCCTCACAAAAGCCACAATATTGCTTGGGGAGCATCTGGTACGTGTCACACACCAGTGAATTTTTATTTCTTTTCTTATCAGTTGGCTCCCCATCACTGCCCGACAGATACAGACACAGCCGTGAGATGTTGATGCTCCTGCCGCCACACAGGGATCGTCCCAGTAGCGCCATGTACCCCAACATCACTGAAAATGGACAGGTATGCCACAACAACTAGCTTATTTGCAACTTTGCACAATCCAGGTCTGTATCAGGAAATTATCAAATTCTTCATTCGTTATATAATTATATTTTGGTTTATCCTCTCCAGCCGACCAGTCACCAGAGGGCTCTGTACCATCAGGTCACCGGGCCCTGCAAGCCATGCAGTGACCCCAATCTCTCTGTGGCTGATAAAGGTACGACTGGGTGTGTATGATCCTCTAAACCAACTGTACCGCTGTACTGTCGCTCCCACAATCCTCTGCACAGACAGAAATCAGACTAACTAACCCTTTGAGTACCATATTCAACAAAATGTATAAATGCTTTCTCATTTGTCAACTCAGTGAAAAGTCATTTATTATGGCCTTTTTATAGACATTCTTTGCCCAGAGATTGAGTTAATAGTATTAAATTATAATTTTTGGATTAATTTACCCTTTAAGGAGACAGTTAGATGTACAAGCATCCCAAGCATTACATGACACATTACGGTGTCAGAGCTTCCTGATAAATTTTAAATTCTGGTTAAGATCCAGTAAGTCCGTAGTGATTGTTATGGTCCTTGGTCTTTTTCTTTGGTAGTGTTGACGGCACCCAGCAGCTGGAGTTTGGACAGTGGCACGAGGGACACTCTGCCGTTCCACTCTGCTCATGTGGGGAGTGTGATGGTACCACCCGTACCCCCCCGCACCCTCCCTCCCGGTAAAATCAAATTCCTTTTATGAATGCATTATGAAATGTAATGGGTTATCATGGTGAAGTTATGTGTTGTGCATAAAGAGGTGTTACAATGTGTCTGTACCGGCCCTTATGTTCATGTACTATCTGTTCATGTTGTCCAGACAAATTTTTATAAATGTGACCCAGTCTGAGAAAGCCCAACTAAAGTAATTTATTTATAATGTAAAGAACATTCTGTAAAAACATAACCTTGATATCTTTAATATTGACTAAGACATGTCAAAGACCGAAATCAGTGCATAAAAATAAAAGTTGACACTCATCATTAGATTACGAGACTTTAATCTAGACTTCACAGACAGGGGTACATTTCCCTAAAGCGACCCATCATATCAAACTTCCCCCAATGTGTCAGGAGTGTAGCGCCTACCCTCATTTCTTTTCCCCATTCGCTCATCAATCTTTTGCTTCTCGTCTACATCATCACATAATCCAGACCACAAGACCCCATTTCCCCTCGTTTCCTTCCAAATCATCATTCTTCTCTGAACATTAGCTAAGTTCGATCCTACATAGCGTTTGCTGAATGTGTGTGCATGCACGTGTGTGTATGTCTACGTGCGGGCGTGTCCTCTATCCAACCCGTGTTGTGTTTCCCCTTTAGGACACTTCTCGATGCACTTTGATGCCTTCCACCACCAGAGCAACGAACTCCCTCCAGCTCTCCCTGCGCGCTCCTTAAGAAAGGTATCCTCCGCCTAGATCTGTCTTGTGCAGTTTAGTCCATTCGTGCATGTTCCCGCTAGCTTTCCGAGATGTCTTGCGTCACATTGTCCTCGGATGTCCTCACCTGTTCTCCAATCGAAACACTCTGGCCTGAAATGCACTTGAGTCTGGATAATTGTTGGGTATATAAGTGTTTTGGGTTCATAGTGTAGTTGTTTCCTTTGTGTGTGTGTGTGTGTGTGTGTGTGTGTGTGTGTGTGTGTGTGTGTGTGCATGCGTGTGCTCCTTTATAGCTCAGTAGTAGAATATTGCATAAGCAGCGCAAAGATCATGGGTTCCAACCCAGGGAACATACATGCTGATAAAAATGTAGACCTTGTTATGACACTTTGGATGAAAGCATCTGCCAAATGCATCAATCTATATGCAATGTCAATCCTTCTGTGTTTTGGAGGGTCTGTCTTCCGGAAGTGTTTAGGTCCTTATTAAATGTACTTGAAGTAACTACTCAAGGTCTTTGAACCTTGCATTATATACGTGTACTACACCCTAAAAGTATAATAAATGTAGGCACTGTACTTCTCCTTTGAATTGGCATAAAAGACAGAATCCTGGTACTGGGATAACAGGCATGGAATTGTTGCCTTGTCTCAGACCCAAGATAGGAGGGCTAAATATATCTACTTAAGGTTTTAGCGTGATGTAAAATAAATAACAACCATCTACTTCTTCCTATCCTCTCCAGTCTCCCCTTCACCCTATACCTGCCTCACCCACCAGTCCACAATCAGGCCTGGATGGCAGTAACTCCACCCTATCCGGCAGTGCCAGCAGCGGCGTCTCCTCCCTGAGCGAAAGCAACTTCGCCCAGTCCTCCTCTGAGCCTACGGCACGAGCCGACACCCTGGACTCGATGCCGAGCAGCCAGGCCTGGACCACGGACACGGAGGAAGCCGACAGCCCGTACCTCCCCGTGCGCTACAGCGTCTCCGAGCCCGAAGTCCTTGACCCGCTCAAGCCCGCTCCGTGCCGTAGTCACTCGGCCCCGCTGGGCGTAACCCCGGGGATACCCCCCGATGGTCACCATCACATGCACATTCTTCACCATCACCCACTTGCAATTCACGTCACCCACCCCCATTATCATCACCACGAGCCTCCTCCCGCTCTGCCGCCTAAACCCTACCTTAGGGAAGGTTGCATTCCTGAAGAGGACCTGAGGCCGGTACCACGACCCATGGCACGAAAGATCTCCCAGCCTCTGCTCACCAACAAGGATGAACAAGCTAAAGTGGCTTGGGAACACGGTATTAGCGAAGAATAGAGGAAGAAGGTGGTTCTGCTTGGACCGGGATATTGAATCCCCAAAGCAATGATTGGTCCCCTGTACTTCCCATACTGTAGGTCTTTTAAACGTTTGCAAAAGTGCTTGCCATGTTGCTGAGCTTCCAAACACTAGTGAGATTTTTGTTTCGCGCTTAGTGAGTGCTTATTGCCCCCAGACAAGTATCTGTACATGGATTGGATAACTCAGACATGTGATGGCATGGAAAGAGATCTACAGACGGTACAGGAAGCACAATGATCACATGGTTTAGAAGGGCGCAAGTTAATCTGCGTCACCCGGTGTACCAGATCCAATATTTATCTATTTTTAAGTTTTACAATTGTTTTAATAGTTGTGTCACTCAAACAATAGTGTTGTCAACCTTCCCAGGAAACAGTTCTAGTTCTGGTTGGGTTACGCTTTAGCACTTAACCCTAGGCCACCAAAAACTTTATTAGTTATTCAAATACAGTATGAGGAACTCAGATGCCTTCGTCAAAAGGACTTTTGATAGAGATCAGATTCAGAGCGATCCTCAAAACATACATGTAGTTTGAACTGTTTGCCCTAAGGGGTTGCTTCTGGGTTTTATTAGTTGGTTAAGAGTGCCACCTCGTGGATAATAGCAGAAATATGGATTCCCGGAAAAACTTGTCATTGGCAGGGGAGCGTTTTCTCTTAATTGACGAGTTAACTCGTCAATGGCGGGGAAAGAGTTCAGAATCTGAAAAAAAATGCTTATTTACAAGAAAACTTGTCGGACCCACTTAGAGGGTTTTGCATCTAAGCTCTTCATTTTTTTAAATACATTTTTGGACTTTCCAGCAATCAATATTGCATTTGAAAGATGTCTAATAGCCGTCCAAACACAGCCCAGAGGTCTAGGCTAAAACAAGGCAACATTTGGGCTGTTAGTAAAAAATGTAATAGACATAGCGCAAAAATAAATAAATAAATGAAACCAAACTCCCCGTTGGCTTACATGATTAAAAATCATGCATCCCGCAAGTTATTTTGGCTAGAAGTGGGTTACTCATAGCCAGACTATATTTCTAGTCTATAGTTAACCTAGATGGCTATTGCTTGCTGGGAAATAGTGCATCAAGTTACCAACATATGATTAGATTCTTCTCATTGTGTTTATTTGCTCTCCGAATTAAATGCAAGCGCCTCTTTTATTAACACAGCGGTTGATATAACACGCCGACACTTCATTACAAGCCTAAAAACACTTAGCAGATCGACTGCTACCTCCTGCATGTTTGCGAGAAGCTTCTCCTAACAGAAGCCGCACACTTATTTGACAGTAAGAGGCTTTTACAATCTCCGTAAAGCCTCATTACACACCCACAGTATTGTCGGGCTGCGAAAGCAAATCAGCCGCTTTCAACATTACAATTCCGTTACGCTAATAACGCGACAGTCGAAGAGCTGTTATATCAAAGCCATTTCACTGATGTCTCCTTACGGTAAAGCAGCTTTTGGTCTCAGCTGGTTTCTTTGGGATCTGATTTTCGTTCTTTTGAGTTGACGGTTTCGTAATGAAGTATATATTTTTAGATAGAGCTGTTATAAAATAATACAAAATTCCAAGACTTTAATATAATTGTATAGTAAAATGTAATGAATATTTCTAAGATTATATAATAAACATCGCTATGAAAGATTATATTACGTTTAGGGAAGTGAAAAGGTGTGCGCGTGATGTTTAGGGACTTGAAGTCCTTCAGCTGCTGATGGATTCGCACTTTCGATACCTGATAGTGTCTGTGTATTCATTTCTGATAACTTGAAAGTACGTGTTATTTAAAAAGCTAATTTTTGTATAGTTGTGCATGTTCTCTACACTCGTGCCCAGGAAGGTCTTCTAGAGACGTTGCTTGTATATCTACAGTACACACCATTAACTCACATTTTATGTCACATGATAGGCGTTGAGTGAAATTGAGACTGGAATAGATTTTTTTGTGGCCTGCACTGTTTGATGTACCACAGCTTTCAATGGGACAGTACCCTTTTATAAGGTCCTAATATGTACCATTAGTGACATTATGTATACATTTTGTATACACTCAGTGATGTTTTGAAAGGGTAACACCCCAATGATAGCAAGAGGTTCATATTTTTACTTTTTTTCAGACAGTGTACTGGCTCACACTTCTGCTCTGTATAGCTGTATAACATCAGATAGACATAAATTGGTTGTGGTTGTGCCACATTTTTGCTTTTAGTCTGGAGAGTTGGATACTGTTGTTTATTTTTATGCACTGTCATTTTTATTTGCATTTTTACATACATTGTTTATGGTTTATGTATAATTTGATTTAGGGTATGCTCATTGTATGAAATCCCATACTTGAAGATTATTAAAGGGAAATGGCAAGTGTTAAGGAGATCTAAGGGTTGTTTATGTATGCTTTTGTAATATGAAGACAGTACGCATCATTGAGAGATATGTGACCCTGCCTGTGAAAACCCAGGTGAAGTCATTTTTACGATTTACTCTTTTGTACATAAATTCATCCAATATAATGTTCTGTAAAAATTTAACCTTGATATGTTTAATATTATATTATATATTATTTAAAGGCGCAGTGTGTAAATTTTAGCGAAGTCTAGTGGTGAGGTTGCGAATTGCAACCAACGGCTCAGTCCACTGCTCACCCCTTGCTTTTAAAACGCATAGAGAAGCTACGGTAGCCGTCACCAGAACAAACATGGCATCGTTGGAGACAACTTAGTAAAAAAGTTTGTCCGTTAAGGGCTTCTGTAGAAACATGGCGGCACAAAAATGCGACTTCCACATAAGGGGACCCTCTGTGTTTGTAGATAAAACGCCTCATTCTAAAAACATAACGGTTCATTATAAAAAGGTCTTTATACACCCCTGATAATAGAGTTTTGTATATTATTTTGCATTTCTGTCAAGAGATCCTTCTAAAAATTACACACTGAACCTTTAATATAATATTAAATTATACGACCATAGTCTGAATTTCACAGACAGGATCACATATATACGAGAAGTGCATGTTAACCTAATAGGCCACAGTTCATTACCTCTTACTGTATGGCCAAGCAAAGTCAATACAAGTGAATGTTTTGACAGAAGGTCTTTTGTAAACGTGGGAACTTCATATTCATCACACAATATTCAAATCTCCTACATAAACTAATCTTATATCTCCGTTTTAATGATCTAAGTGCCATTTTCTTAAGTAGCCTAAGTCTTTTTTTAGGAAATTATTGCATTCATGTCTTCAAAAACAAACATGAGTAATAGTTTTAACCTCCAATCATTTTAATAAAAATATTTTCTATATCCATTAAATATCGAGTGATCAGGGATGGAAATGCAATCTATGCAAAGATGGTGTGATATAGGAAAGAGTGTGAACTGCTAAAATATATATGAAATGGGCCCTGCATAACTAGAAAGCATTAATATTTATTGTTTTAAGCACATTTTGCATGTAAATATTAACCGATGGATACTATGTGGCTTGTACTCATAATTCATAATATCCAAAAACAATGCATATATTCACAATTCATTGCTTTAAATGAAGGTTACTCGTTCGGCACAAAACACCGTGTAAAAATGACTGTACATATTTTACATGTTTGATATCTCAGTGGAAGCAAGCTGAAGTTTTGGATACGGGCTTTCGGATCGAGGGTGACATTTTATTTTTTACATTACGAGGTTGCCCTAATACGCATCTACAATATTCAATCAATACTTTGTTCATATATACAGCATTAGGTGTGATTTGCTAATGAAATATTTTTTCTTCTGTATTTTGCTGAGAACACTGAACGATATTGTAGGATGTGTCAAGTTATATGATGATGATGATATGGGCGTGCAAAGTTATAACACTGGAAAATTGACATTTTTGTACATAGGATAAACTGAGTAAAGTGGGGTACTAAACACTCTGACCTGCATTACAGTTTGTACCGCACATTGTCTGGCTTTATTTTGTGTATATAATCCTTCAAAAGCTTTGTATTTATATGGTCAAGAAGGACAAATCATGTATAGACAGAGATTAATTGTCTGCCTTGTACTTTCTGATGTAAATGTGTTTTTAAAACTAAAAATGCAAACAAGGAAAAAAAGAGAAAAAAAATCAATGGCCTAATCACTACGAGTTATTTTGTGTATTTTGCATCGAAATCTAAAGAAAGTTACCATGCAGAAATATGAAAACCTTTGTATTCTGAAAGTATTTTTTCTGTATATATTGTGCTAGCATGAATAAATGTGGTGTGGATTTTAGATGTAAATACACATGTTTTCCTACTCACTTAACCGATGTGACGTGTAATTCATTAATAATGCCTAATATTAAAGATAATGTTTTATCAACTGATACTTGTCTTGTTTTTTATTTTCTTTGGGTGTACACGGTTATTTTTGTGCATGCCTGTATTCATTAATATTATATTATTTGTATGCAAAACAGACATCAGGATGTTTGTTTCACTGCAGTGTATACAAATATACAGTTTGTAGTTTCTTATGTAACAGCGCGCCCTGGTGGCGAGTTTAATCCACAGCAGTTACTGTAACAAAAATGAACTAAAATATTATAAAATGAATTATCTTAATGTATGCAAAAGGAATTGTATTTATTACACCATATAAATATCAGGACCACTTAAAGGGGTATCCTACTCCAAACGTAAGATACTCATGTAGAGATAGAAAGCAATGATGCAATGACAAAAAAGTCATTGTGTGCATCATATGCTACACTTAATATAATATAATATAATATAATTTTACCATATTTTGATTAACATTTAAGCACTTTTATCAATGGTCTAATTATGACCTTTTGTGACCACATTGGGTCCCCTTACGAAAATTTGTCTTTTATTGTGATAAAAGTATAGTAACCATGTTTTTTACTACACTAACCATGGTTTAACTATGGTTTTTGAAAACCATGGTTGTCAAAACCATGGTTTCTTTGTGGTTATCATGGTTTACTACGTTTACTTTAACTCTCATCCATTCTCAAATTCTCATCCATGGCTAATAATGTCACCAGATCAATAAAGATTTTTTTTTATTACAGACCAATAACATTTTCATATCGTATACATCAATTGGTTGGATAATGCAGATTAAGGGGCGGTATTATCCCATTTTGACATCACAAGGGGAGACAAATTTCAATGAGCTTTTTTTACATGCTTTTTACAGAAAATGGTTTACCAAAACTAAATTACTGGTTTGATTTTTTTACCTTTTCTGATTGATAGAACCACTGGGGATGCTTAAACACGAAAAAAGTCAGATTTTTATGTTATGTCCCCTTTAAGGGTCTCTGTCTAATGCATTAGTTTGGTTTTGAATTATATTACCCTTAATTAACAGGTAACAATAACTATAAAACAGATGAAAAGGTAAATGTTGTTAAGTTAAACATGCAAATGTGCTATTAAATTATTAAAATATTTATTTAAAATCTCAGGGGATACTTCAAGTAAATAATTTAGGTCAAGGTATAATAATGGTGCATTCACACCAGACACGGAAGAGGCGGCAAGCGCAAGTGATTTACATGTGAAGTCAATGCAAAGATGCGAATAGGCATCCTGCGGCGCGATAAGCGGATGGCGCGTTCCGCGCAAATTGAGTGTTGCTGCCCGAAAAGCGCAAGTTGAAAAATCTGAACTTTGGCGGATATTCATGCCGCGTTAATCAATCAGGAGCTTGCTGTAGTTGTGACGTGATTGCAGGAAGTGAGCAGAGTCACAGAAGCCCCTCCCATGACGCAAATTTTGGCGTGAATGTCTCGAATGACTAGAATTTCACGAGCGCCTTTCACGTGCGAATAAAGCGAGTAAACTAAAATCTTCAAGCGTCCAACTATGTACTAACTATGTATGCGAATAGCGCATTTTTGGGCGAAGACGCGTTTGAGGCGAATAGCGCGTGTTTTTGCGCGAACGCACTGCCCATATCGTCTCATTCGCGAGGACGCGTCTGATCGCGTCTTTGCATTGACTTTGTATGTCATCTACTCGTGCAAATCGTTGAAGTCGAGTTTGGTGTGTATGCCCCATTACTGTGGGTTTACACCAGATGCGAGTTCAACGATTGATGCGATATGGGCTGCGCGTTTGCCGTGAAAAAACGCGCTATTCGCATCAAACGCATCTTCGCCCAAGTTGAAGATATTTAACTCAAGCGAAAAATTCGCATGACACGAAGTTAAATCCCGCGAATAATCTAGAGCAAGCAACGCGATGCGATTGCACGCTTCGTGTTTGGTGTAAACCCACAGTAAGGCTTGTTCGACTTCATGCGGTGCTGCAAGAACTGACAGGTGGATAACGTCAAAGTACAGCGAAAGGATTTGAGATATCATACGAATGAGTTCATGTCGCTCTCACGGTACTTTGACGTCATCCACATGTCGGTGCGGCGCAGCATGAAGTCAAACAAGCCTAAAGACACGCCGTTCAGTAAATGTTTTTCTTTTATTTATATTTTGATGTTCAAAACAATGTAGCCTACATGTAACAAATAATAACAAATGATAAAAAAGATACAAAACAGAACAACCAGAAGGAAAGAGATAAATTAAATGTTGATCATAAATAGAAGAATTATGGGACAATGTCATGATGGAATAGTGAAACGGTTAATCTATTATTATTATTTTGAATAGCACAATTTCCCAACAGAAATATTGACCAGAGAATCAAAGATAGGCGTTTAGTAAACTTTTTATTATTTTTGTTTATTATAAAGTCAGATGTATAACAAATGTACATACAAAAACAGGTCTGCAATAGAAAAAAAAAAACTATAATTGTCAAAAGCAGAAACAGTGCAACGTCAACAGCCAAAGTTCAAATATGGAAATACAAAGAACTGTAAAGAATGAAACAAATATAAATAATGAAAAACGTAAATAAATAATAAACTTTAAATAAAATATTGATAATACAAGGGGTTACAAATAATTATTGAGTTCCGTTCAGTAAACTACAAAGATGCTTGTTTCCGACGTCACGTCATCAAACCGCGTAAACCCTCGAAACCAATCACAGGCCGCCAACTGGACTCACTCCTGAACGAATAGTACACATCCAATCAGGCGGCGGTGCGTGTTGCGACGTCATGAGTCAGCCAATAGGATCGCGTGGAGTGTAACATTAACCAATCTGATGTGAGAGTGGGTGGGTCTTTACTTCAGGAAGCGGTGTTGAACAAATACGTTGCCTGCCATCAAACCGGTATCTTTAATGATCCGACAGGCACTTTTTCATCAGATATTAAAGTAGTTAGACGCATTTATTTGCTTTGATGATGTTATATTTCAGTGGACTTTCTGTGGCGCTGGCCCTGGCGCTCGTGCCGAGCTATATTGATGCTTTGAAAGATGGTGAATGTGAAGGTGAGTTTGTTTCAACGTGGTTTAAACGTGTGCCTGCGTGTATTTAATAATGCACAAATAATATACATTTTAACTGAATAATGTGTGTATGTTCAATTATACCATACTGTTACATTTAAATTTGATGTATATTGCTATTTTATATGTTTGGCCTTAGTCAAAACTTTGCATAAATATTTAATTTATTCAATGAAAACGTCTTGTCTATAGATCCTCATTTAGGCAATGCTGCTGGGATGCATAATGTTACTGTATGTTAGATTAACACATAATGATGATATATGTGTGACATGACACACCTGTTAAAATAACAACTGAAACAGATTATATAACATATAGAAAGTGATAAATGTCTAGGTCTGGAAAATTGAGATTAATAAAACCTTATGTTTTGTGAGAAATATTACTAAATCCTATGAAAACTAGCTAATTATTTGTTTGTTTTTATATTTCAGTTTGTGTGGGATTTCTGGACCGGTTTCGTCAGTCATTAGAAGACAATAATGTTAAATTTGACAGCGACACCATTGAAAAAGCTATTCTGAAAGCTTGCAAAGAAGCCAAGGGGAAAGAAAACCGCTTTGTAAGTGTGTGTCTGTGTGTATAAAGTATTCTGTATATTGCAGTATTTCTGTTTATTTATGCATTGCTTTGTTTTTGTTTGTATAAAGTGTTATTATATAGGTGCAACAAGTGATGCAGCTACAAAAATAATCAATGAAGTTTCCAAACCGATGAGTTATCATGTGCCTGTGGAAAAGATCTGCGAAAAACTGAAAAAGAAAGACAGTCAAATCTGTGAATTGAAATACGGTAAGTTGAAAATTAAAGTTAATGCATCACCGCTGTTTAGTTAGTGTAACCTGTATATGGAGGGCAATGGCAAACAACCCTGTTGATGGAGGATTTCAGGTGTATATTAACTCTTTCCCTGCAATTGACAAGTTTTTCATCAATAAAAAGAAAACATTTCCCTGCAAATGACGTTTCCCTTATGAGTTTTTACGGTAATCTATAATTCTGCTATTTAACAATAGATGGCGCTCTTACCAAATTTGTAAAAAAACTGAAGCGTCAAATAATTTTAAACTCTGTGTATGCTTTGATCTTAGTTCTGAATCGGATCTCTGACAAAATTCCTTTACAAAATGCAATTATTTCAGCTTTTTACAGAAAATTGGTATTTGAAGAAACCTACCCATATTTGAGAGGTGATAAAAAGAGAACAAATTAAAATAGAATGAAACACATTTTTTACTGGTTTACTGTTTTTTTACTCTCGCGATTGACAAGTTAACTCATCGATTAAGAGAAAACGCTTCCTTGCCAATTACGAGTTTTTACGGCAATCCGTATTAATGCTATTATCCACCAGGTGGCGCCTTTATATATTTTGTAAAAGAAAAATTCCATGCAATGCATTTTGTGGAAATTACAAAAAATGCTAGTGGGCAACTTTTTTAAAAAGCGCTGGCAAGGAATTGAACCAATTGCTTTGAAAATTGATTCAGTTTTCGAAGCGTTCGAAACGCCACACACGCTGGCGATACCTGCTGGTCAAAATAGTATAAAAGCTGATCCGTCCATAAATTTTACACTTTTTTTTACAAAACAACAGCAAGATTTTTATTAAAATGTTTTTAGTTTTATTTAGGGCAAACGGATCACTAAAACTAACTCCCCTTTTAATTATGCAAATTTTTGTGTTATTAGTCAGAAGGATGTATATTTTATGAACTTGCATAATAAAAATGACCCGAGTTCACCTAACCATATTAGACACTGGTCATGTGATCAACTCCCTCTAGTGGTGAACCATTGGATTTTCGAAACGTTTTGAAACAGTTATGACGTAATGAAGTCGTGACTTGGCTAGTTTGAAACAAGCTCCAAACCAATTGATTCGAAACAAAAGATTCGTAAAAGTTTCGAAGCCTCATGAAGCGTGCTTCGAAAGCGACCATCACTAGAATGAGTTAAGTAGATGGTTATTGGTAAAAAAACTAATTTTCACAATATTTACCCCAGCTGGGACTGTACCCTTGTAAAAAGTACAGCTGTGCACCTAAAGAGTTAAAAATTACCATATTGGTACCATTACATAACTGTAGGTACTAATACACATTAGGACCTTTTTAAAAGGTACTACACCAGTTGAGATTATTTTTAAGCAGTAAAGTGTGATTGTTGAGTTATATAGTAAATATAGTAAGAGCCGATGATGTTGTTGAGGCACAATATTGTACAATATTTGTAGCTTTGTAACTAAACAGGGTGTGTGTCAATGAAAATTGGATTATTGCAAGAGCTAGGTTGACATGCAAATGAAAGGGTTTTACATTTATGCATTTGCCTTTTTTTTACAAACAGACATTTTTTCAACATAAAAAGAAAAAATACTAAATAAAATAAATGGATTGTTTAATCTTATCACCCACTTTTTGCTTACTGATGTTAGTTAAGCTGTTAGATTTTAAAGGCATAAATTGACATTAAAACACATTTCTCTTTCCCATAGATAAACATGTTGACTTGAGCACAGTCGACCTGAAAAAGCTGAAAGTGAAAGATCTAAAGAAAATTTTGGAGGAATGGGGCGAGTCCTGCAAAGGATGCGTGGAGAAAACCGACTTCATCCGCAAGATCAATGAACTCATGCCCAAATATGCACCAAACGCAGCCAAGGCAAGGACAGATCTGTAACTGCGCATGGAATTATGGGACTCGGGCAGCGGCCAAAGGCATTTAGGGTGGACTATGTGACTACCTGACCACCTAACACTGGTGGTTTGCATTGTGCTGTCACTTTACCATGTTCTCCTGGGGTAAACATCAAGAATTAAAGCGCACACATTCCCATACAAATTCAACTTTTCATTTATGACAACCTTGACTAAGATCCACCACCACCTAATGTTATGGTATATTTTGACACACTTTGCATAGCTTAAATATATAAATAGGTTTTCCTTTTTTTTCTGAGGGGATGGGCTTTCTTAGTTATATTATTATATTATATAAAATAGATGGAGAGAGTCTTGCCTTCAAAATGTGTGGGTCAGTTTGAAAGGATTTGCTGTAAAATGTGTTTGATATCGTTATACCATCTTTTTCAATAAAAGAAAAAAAAGTCGTCATTTATTTATGCATGTTTGTACATTTTGTGAACATAAACCTAAATTTTAAACCATGTTTTATTTCTAAGTCAAATTTGTACATATTATAACCAACCATATTTCTTTAATATGACAACTGTGTGACATGCTTCTGTTGAAAGCCTTTATTGTTGCATACTGTAAATTTAAACACAATAGTCATAAAATACAGTGAAGTATTTAAGCTTTTGTCTTTTTCCATCTTTTATGAAAAACAGATTTATAATTTTATAATTTGCGCACTCAAAAAGTGTTATTTTCAGAGAAAAATACATTTTTGTCGTAATTCCCACGGCGTCACGCGATCAGCGCTGACGTCACTGACGGCTCCTCCCTCTCGCGGGCGCGCGCACATTCCTTTTGTCCAAGATGGCGGAATAGATGCAGCAGAAGCGACGCTAATGTTTGTTGCTTTATTTTTAAGCGCAAAATTAAACACCCGCCGTCTGTTTTTCGTGCACGCGTTAGCTAAAAGTCCCCTCACGAATGTGCACCGTTTCTCGGAGCCGTGAGAATTCACCTCGGAGCTGATTTTGTGTTTTTGCGCTGAGGAGCATCACTGTAAAATGAAGAGGCAGGCCGAACGCGACGCGAGTCCGTCCAGGGCGCTCTCCAAACGCGCCCGCGAGCGGGACAGAGAGCGCGAGCCCAGCGCGCCACTCGCGCTGCTGCTCGCCGAGACCCGAAGTTACCACAAGCGAAGCCGCAGCCGAGAGCGGGAAAAATCGCGGGCGCGCGAAGAGCGCGACAGCCTCCATCACCGTGAACTGGGTCTGCTGGGTCGAGCCCCGGTCCGAACCGCAGGTAAGACCCCATCCGCAGACATGGCGGGTACACGACTCGAATACAAGACACTATTGATCAGCAACCTCGGCTCGCAGATTTCTGACGAGCATGTCGAGGACGGACTGTTTCACGAGTTTAAAAAGTTTGGGGATGTTAGCGTCAAGCTTTCCCACACGCCGGAACTGGGCCGGGTCGCCTATGTCAACTTCCGGCACACGGAAAACGCGCGGGAAGCGCGGCACTCCAAAACAAGGTTGGTGCTTTACGATCGTCCGCTAAAAGTTGAACCCATGTACATGCGGCGTCGCAGTTGCACGCCTCCTGACGTCAGTTACGCGTCCGTGCACAGTGCTGCCTACACCTACAGACAGAGATCCCTTTCCCCAGGTGCTGGTGGCAGTGCACTTACAAGGGATGCGAGAGCCAGACATTACGTCGAAGGTATTGGACTCAGCCGGGAACGTGTTTTGGACTATTATACCGCCTTGGATGAGAGGAGTCGCATGTATGCTTATCAGTTACCTGAGGATGACTTGAAACCAGAGGATGATCAGAGAGCAACTAGGAATTTATTCATCGGCAATTTGGATCATAACATTTCTGAGGTGGAACTACGGCAGGGGTTCGAAAAATATGGGATTATCGAAGAGGTCGTCATCAAGCGTCCGGCCCGTGGACAGGGGGGCGCTTACGCTTTTCTCAAATTTCAGAATTTGGATATGGCTCATCGAGCCAAAGTGGCTATGCAGGGACGAATGATTAACGGAAACCCGATAAAAATCGGCTACGGGAAAGCCAATCCAACGACTCGCCTGTGGGTGGGTGGACTCGGCCCGAATACATCGCTGGCCACTTTAGCCCGTGAGTTCGACCGCTTTGGGAGTATTCGCACTATAGACTATGTAAAAGGAGATAATTTTGCGTACATTCATTATGAAAGCCTGGATGCTGCTCAGGCCGCTTGTGCGCAGATGCGTGGCTTCCCTCTGGGCGGTCCGAACCGCAGACTGCGTGTGGATTTTGCTAAAGAAGAGGAGACCAGGGCGTACCCTCAGCAGTACCAGCCTCCTCTTCCCCTCCCTTCACATTACGACCTTCTGCCTGATGGTTACGGACGTCACCGTAGCCTCGAAAGAGAACTGAGGGCGAGAGCTCGTTCACCCTCCCATCCTTTGTTCGTGGAGCGAGAAAGAGATCGCCTTTCGGACCGTGAATGGAGTCCGCTGAAAGGGCTGGAGCGCAGTGCGAACCCTGACGCGTTTGGGCGAGCGAGACAGCGCAGCCGCAGTCGTAGTCGCAGCAGGGAACGTTGGATAAAGGAACGAGAACTGGAACGCAGACAAGGAAAAAGCTGGGAGGAGCGGCGCAAACGGAGAAGCCTCAGCCCCGTCGAGCGGTCCACAGAGGAGCGTGGAAGGTCAAAAATTCGTGGAGGAGCCCCTTGCACCCCGGAAGACAGCCCAGATCGGAGCCGTGGTCGGCTACCGGACTCCACCTCCGAACCTCTCAATCACACTCCCGATATAAGCAGACACTCCAGCGACGAACGCGCCCCGCTAGATGAATCCTCGCATTCGAGGAAGGACGGCGAGCACGAACGCAACCACCGCAAAGGCGAGAGCGACCCCGACTCGCAGACGGACAAGTCAAAAACGGACTCCAAAAAGCCAAGCACGCTCTCCGAATACGCACAGACTCTGAGCCGTGTCTGGCACGGTTCTCTCGTCCTTAAAAACAGTTGCTTTCCCACAAACATGCATATGTTAGAAGGAGGCGCAAACTTTTTTTACACCCTCATGCGGGACAATCATGCAGGCGGCGCCAAGATCACCCAGCTCAAAATTGCTCAGCGGCTGAGGTTGGATCAGCCCAAACTGGACGAGGTGACGCGTCGCATCAAACTAGGCAGCCCGGACGGTTACGCCGTGCTCCTCGCCGTTCAAGGCCCCGTGGACCGCGAAGCCCCACCTCCAGAACCGGGCCTTCAGCAGCGCCTTCTCAGAAACCTGGTGACTTATCTCAGGAACAAGCAGGCGGCTGGGGTCATCGGTCTGCCCCTTGGTGGCCCCAAAGATAGGGAGATGGGGGGCATGTTGTATGCTTTTCCACCCTGTGACTTCTCGCAGCAGTATCTTCAGACTGCTTTGAAAACTCTTGGAAAACTTGAGGAAGAGCATCTGGTCATAGTGGTTGTTAGAGACTCAACTTAACACTTCAATCGAAAGTCCAGATACTCTTACCCTCCATTTCAACATACAGATATTACACTTGTTGGTTTTATGTGGACGTATGTTTTTAATTCCATGCATTTCGCTGTGTTTTTAAAAAGTTGAACGTAGATCGTAACATCCCTATTAACATACCAGCGAGTTTTGTGTTTGTTTTGACTAAACAGTATTCGAAATGGTCATTGTCCTATTTAAAATGGTTTATAACGTTGCATGCACAGCTAATTTTCCTGAAGTTTCTTTCGGGTGATTTACTGTAATGTGTATAAAACATATTGGTCCTCACTTATGAAACAAGCAGAACAAATAACCGTTAGTAAATTGTCACTATAATTCAGTGCAATGGCTAGTTTCACAAATTATCTATTTAGTTCTGACTTGGTGTCATAAGTGAGTCCCATAGACCTGCATTCGCTATAATTTGCTTATAACTTTAAAACACATTCTTCCCTATCCACTTGTATGTTTACAATAACTGGGTAAAGGTTTGGTTTTACTTTAAGTAATACACGGTATGGTGGTCAGGCATTAACTTATGCCATCTACCTCTCATGCGACAAATCAGGTCTCCTCACGTCGACTGTTTTTGAGCCCATTGCAGTTTTATCACACATGCAGCGTTAACAGAAAGGTCATGTGACCACACACACACACGTGTCTTACTGTAAAATGTACTGTACCAATCCAAACACACTAATGTTTGTAAACAAACACTATGGACTTTGTGCACACGATTGTCTTTTTATTATGCCTTATTGGTTTTTGCCCTCTTGTATCTTAGTTATTTGAGCCAATGCGCATTTTAAACGATTGTACGAGTTAAAAAAACGTCCAGTGATTTCAAATTTTATAAGCTCAAATCCAGTGTTATTTAAGATTTTAGTTATTGGTGTTTTAAAAGCCTACTCGCCAACACTACAACCATTGCACTGAACGGTCATTTTCTGTTGTTTTTATTGCATTCTTTTATTAGATCCTCTTTTATCACTCCTTTTTTTTTGTAAAACAATTTTCTAGGAAAGTCTTTTTTTTCTGTCTGTATGCCAACTATGTATGACACAGAAATGTAAGTAAACAATTCATGTTCTTGTATTTAATCTCACCTACTAGTCCTTATTTGCCAAAGTCTCACTTTAAACACGGCAAAAAAATGATTTTCAAGAAAAAAAATTCTTAGTATTTTCAGTAAAAATATCTAAAAATTCTTAAATTAAGATGGTTTTTCTTGATGAGCATAACAACATGGGAAAATAAGTCTAGTTTTTAGACCAAAAATATCAAATTTAAGTGATTTTGTGCATAAAACAAGCAAAAAAATCTGCCAATGGAGTAAGCAAAAAAAACTGAACATTTTTCTTAAACACTAAATTCAAGAAAAATTTGCTTACCCCATTGGCAGATGTTTTTGCTTGTTTTATGCGCAAAATCACTTAAATTTGATATTTTGGTCTAAAACCTAGACTTATTTACTTATTAGCATCTTAATTTAATAATTTTTAGATATTTTTACTGAAAACAAATACTAAGAACATTTTTCTTGAAAATATTTTTTTGCAGTGAAGATTTCAATGTGAAAAGTGTCAATACACATCATAAGAAGTGTGAATGACCAATACACTGCAAAAAATGACTTCTTACATAGTATTTTTGTCTTGTTTTCAGTAGAAATATCTAAAAAATTCTTAAATCAAGAAAATAAGTCTAGTTTTTAGACAAATGAAAATATACAATTTAAGTGAATTTGTGCTTAAAACAAGCAAAACAAATAAATAATCTGCCAATGGGGTAAGAAAAGAAATCTTGAAATAAGTTTATTTTTTTTCTTCAACACTTCCTTAAAGAGAAATTCACTCACCCCAGATCTTTTAAGCACAAATTTACTTAAATTGTATATTTTTTATTTCTCTAAAAACTAGACTTATTTTCTTGATTTAAAATGTTTTAGATATTTCTACTGAAAACAAGAACATAAGTCTAGTTAATAGACAAATAAAAATATACAATTAAAGTGAATTTATGCTTAAAACAAGCAAAAATATCTGCCAAATATCTGGGGCGAGGGAATTTTCTCTAATGAAGTGTTGAAGAAAAATAGTAAACTTATTTCAAGTTTTTTTTCTTACCCCATTGGCAGATTAATATTATTTTTTTATTTTATTTTTTTATTTTTTTTCCTTGTTTTAAGCACAAATTCACTTAAATTGTATAATTTTATTTGTCTGAAAACAAGACTTGTATACGGAAGCCGAGAGAGGACATGCACTATTACTATTTTTGCTTGCTTGTTTTCTCGTGATCACGACTTAATTTCTCGTTATCTCGAGATAACAAAAGTTGTTTTCTCATGATCTCGACATAACAAAAGTTGTATTTTTGTGATGTGATTAAAGCTTACGTGTACTCAATGTTTTGTTTGTAAACAGCAAAAGCATATTTAGCTAAATTAGCATGGATGAACAAACGAGATTTTACTTGGATCAGAGATTCGCTCAAGCGGAAATAGATTTGTCAATATTTACAATTTTACAGTGGTAAATTTAGGGACCGTCTTTAAGTTACTCAATACACGTTTCTACTTTTAACAGCATTAAAATGGAATGACTGAAAGTCAACAAACAGTCACAAAACCAACGTGTTGTCAGCTATAATGCACACTTTTTAGATTCTTGATATTTATTTAAATAAACTGTTAAATACTATTGAAGATAGAAACATGTACAGTATTACTTTAGAGATGGTCCCTAAATTCACGAACATGAACCGTCCAACTTTATTAAGTCTACACATTAGCTACACGTGTGGTTACGGCGAAGACCCCAACTCATATACATTAGCAGTCCACTTCAAAATACACTAAATATTATATTGACAGGAAATTACATTATGACATTTGGATTATCATGTCAGGATAACGAGAAAACAACTTTTGTTTTCTCGAGATCATGAGAAAATTAAGTCGTGATCACGAGAAAACAACTTTCTGTATCTCGAGATCACGAAAAAACAACTTTTGTTATCTCGAGATAACGAGAAATTAAGTCGTGATCACGAGAAAACAAGCAAGCAAAAATAATACTAGTGCATGTCCTCTCTCGGCTTCCATACTTATATTCTTGATTTACATACAGACTTTTTAGATATTTCTACTGAAAACAAGTAAATAAGTCTAGTTTTTAGGCAAATAAAAATAAACAATTTAAGTGAATTTGTGCTTAAAACAAGCAAAACAATAAAAAAAAAAAATATAAATAATAATAATCTGCTAATGGGGTAAGAAAAAAATCTTGAAATAAGTTTACTTTTTTTCTTCAACATTTCATTAAAGAAAAATTTACTCCCTCATCCCAGATATTTTGCTTGTTTTAAGCACAAATTCACGTAAATTGTATATTTTTATTTGTCTAGACTTATTTTCTTGATTTAAAATGTTTTAGATATTTCTACTGAAAACAAGGACATAAGTCTAGTTTTTAGACAAATAAAAATATACAATTTAAGTCAATTTGTGCTTAAAACAAGCAAAAATATCTGCCAAAGATCTGGGTTGAGGGAATTTTTCTTTAATGAAATGTTGAAGGAAAAAAGTTAACTTATTTCAAGATTTATTTTCTTACCCCATTGGCAGATAACTATTTATTTATTTATTTTTTTGCTTGTTTTAAGCACAAATTCACTTAAATGTTATATGTTTTGTCTAAGAACTAGATTTATTTTTTTTAGATCATTTTGCACATCAAGAAAATCTTGATTTCAAGAATTTGTATATTTGTACTTTAAACAAGACAAAACTACTAAGTACACTCTAAAAATGGCTGGGTTATTTTTGACCCATAATGGGTAAATATTGGACAGAACACATGCTGGGTTAAAAATTGACTTAATGCTGGGTTATTTTAACCAAACTGCTGGGTTATTATACACCTTGGTTTAATAAAAACAACCCAATATTGGGTAATTTTTAACCCAGAACATGGAAATTTTTGGCCCAGCACGTGCTCTGTCCAGTATTTACCCATTTTGGGTCAAAAATAAGCCTGCCATTTTTAGAGTGTAAAAGAGTCATTTTTTGCAATGTAGATGTAAATTACTGTAAAATCAATACTTGTGTCCAAAGTTACCTCTCCATCTCAAAAGAAGTTGTGAAGGTTAAAGTGGTAACCAGGCAACCGCATCCCTCACATAAAAAGTTAAATAAGGCCTACTAACCGTGATGATGCTTGTAATAAACACTAGGCGGCAGTGTGGTCAAAGAATAACAAATCTCTAAACTCAACATATGAATCCAGCGAGTCCCTGCTGTGCAAGTGGGATGTTGCTTCAGGGGAAACAGTTGACGCCGGGCATATTAAGCACTTGCTAGAACATTGTTGCCGCATTTAACGACTTAAAAGCCTGCTTTTAGTTTCACCCTATGCCAATATGCAAATTAAGTTTATATATATATATATATAACTAACTACATGATTTACGCTGTAAATAAGCCCAGAATATTGTTAATAATGGAGGATGAAGTGTGTAACTGAACTATATATAGACTATATATCATTCAGCTCATTGTAAACGTCAGTTTTATTGAATTTAATCGGTTGCAGTAGATCCCCATGACACTTTATCTTTTAAAATTCCTTCGAGTTGACTGAACCTCCTGCTCTCAACATGATGGTTAGTTCCCAAAAACCTCTCATTTATTGAGGATTTTAATTTGCATGTGTACTTGTCATCAACGGCTGTGATTTAAGTGCACAGTTCATCTAAACTCTGTGAGCTGTGATTCATGATCCAGCTGATTCAAACAATTTGATAATCAGGTGAAGGTCTTATAAGGGCAATAAGGGGTGTTGTTAAGTTTAGTTTAGTCATTGCATTTATGATGCATTTGTGCAAAATATAGAATTATCCTGTGAACAGAATGTAAATATCTTCAGATTAATCAATTTAAGTTTAAATCATTTAAAATGCCTATTTTTAGTGCTTATGATGATACACTACTGTCTTGAATAACGGATTGGTTGTGCAATGAATTTATTTGGATACACATATTTTCATCATGTTAACCCAAGTGGTGAAAAGGGTAAACTTATACTATTTTTATGCACCAATTTCATATTTAATATAGAAAAAATTATAACGAGTACTATTTTAAGACATAATTTATTTCAATACGCTACAAATGTGTTGAAGTATTACATTACTGGTATTTAGTATACTTTTAAGTGCAAATAAGTACTACAGAATTAATATAATTATCTAGTATATATTTCTAGTATACACAATACTACAAATGCACTTTCTAGTATTTACTGTAAGTATATTTCTTTTACATTCAAGCATACTTCATTTTTACCTAAGAGTAACCTTTGCTTTACCATGATCTTGAAAATCATTTGCAGTAACACTCTACAATAAGATTGTATTTGTTAACTTTAGTTAGTAAATGAAATAACAATGACCAATATTTTTTTAGCATTTATTAATCTTTGTTCATGTTAATGCCAATACATTTGAAGAGCTCAGATGCAAAAGCCGCCAAATGCCACTTCCGTCAAAAATGAGATGATATTAACCCAATGTTCTCTGCATGTAATATACGTTTATTAGATATTTTCACTTCAAATCTGCTTAATCCTGGCCTCAGGTCATACAGAAATGGCGCTTTGTTGGCAGAATCCATTAAAAAATGCTCATTTACAAGAAAACATGAAAGACAACTGCTCTACTGCAAAAAAAATATTTTCAGAAAAAAATGTATTAGTTTTTTTATCTAGTTTTTGACCAAAAATATCAAATTTAAGTGATTTTGTGCATAAAACAAGCAAAAAAATCTGCCTTAATTTAATCTTTTTGCGTACCCCATTGGCAGATTTTTTTGCTTTGTTTTATGTACAAAATCACTTAAATTTGATATTTTTGGTCTAAAACTAGACTAACTTTCTTGGGTTGTTTTGCTCATCAAGTCAAAGCATCTTTAATTTAAGAATCTTGAGATATTTTTACTGAAAACAAGACAAAAATACTAAGAATTTTATTTTCTTGAAAATAATTTTTTGCAGTGTATGTTAGTTCATTATGCATTAATGTTAACAACTTTTGATTTGAATAATGTATTAGTAAATGCCAAAATTAACATGAACTAAATTTTAATAAATGCTGTAGAGGTCAGTGGTGGCCGGTGACTTCTTTTTTCGAAGGCGCTTGATGCGAAGTTCGTCACAACATGTTTGTAGCCTGTCATGTGTGGGGTTCGTAATTTCAAAAGATGTGTTCTGCGCGTCGAGTGATCCTGTGTGCATCACGTGTCTTGTCAAAATTCAGATGCATCTAAAGGGTTTCTGATTAAAGAGACGCTCGCGTTTGCCAGATACTCACATAATTTCATGCGTAATCACAGTTTAGCGTTAAGTGAATGTCGTGCGTGTATTTTGTGAACGTGAGAGTCTCGTTTTGACGCGTGTGCAGCAGGCACTTATTTTGACAAAACATGTGATGCACATGGTTCACATGACGCAACAAACACATATTTTGAACACTTATTTTGAATTTGCGCCTCTCGGGTGAGCAGTCACGAGCCGCCACTGGTAGAGGTATTGTTCACTGTTAGTGTATGTTAATGCATTAATGTTATTTCATGGCTCATTGGAATGCTTGATTCTGATTGGCCAGTCACAACATTTGCTTGTTTATTTTTCCATCCAAACGACCACTCAAAACTATAACGCACGGTAACCTGAATACTGCAAATCATTTTGACAGGCACAGCTTAATATTACACAAAAATTAAATATAAATATGTCTTTTAATATGACATTATATTTAGGCTATAAATGATTAAGCGAAAAAGGGTGATTCTTGCGAAATTAGACTTATGAGGTGTCATGAAACATTTTGATAAAAAAGTAAATGCAAAGTAAGAATCAAAATAAGAAGCATATAAACATCTCTTCATGTACTATTTTGCACATGATTTTAAATGACATCATACAAACTAATTTTGTTGTTTTTTCCACATTTAAGGGGAAAATTCTCATTACCGCTACGTGTCCATGACTGGATTTGGGTGGAAATATTTATAAATAAAAAAATTAAAAAATAAGAAGCTTCAGTGTATGTTATACTATAAACATTAACAGTAAAGAAACATGTGGTATTTGGTGATTATTGGTAAATGTAGAGACAATAATAAGGAATATAAATGTGTCCAAGATCAATTTTCTCATCCTCCGCAACAATTTTCAATCATTGTTTAAGCCCTCAAGGAACCAACATTTTCAAAAAAAAAAAAAATAGTTGGAAGGGACATTTTTTTCCCCAGATAAAAGTTAAAACATTTTTGTTATAGTACCTAGACAACTTTTTAGTTTTCATTACCGAAACATGAGTTTGTAAATGCATATATTTAATGTAATATCATGTTGCGGTAATGATAATTATTGCTAATGATTAAAAAATGTAAATAATTCTATAGGAAATATTTGTTTAAATCCTCTAAAAATAATGCTTATAGTAAGTTCAGACCTTGATCTTATATGTGCAAAAAAAAAAAATTGGCTTCAATGGCTTTTTAAATTTTTTTTGATGTTTGACATCTTCTAAGTCATGACATTTGAACGTCTTGTCTTATCTTAAAACCAAAAGTAAATAGGTTTTCCTTGTGAAAGGTCTTCAAGGGCTTTTTAAATGCATATATTTAATGTAATATCATGTTGCGGTAATTATAATTTTTGATAATGATAATCTAAAAAATGTAAATAATTATATAGAAATTATTTTTAAATCCTCTAAAAATAATGGATATAATAAGTTCAGATCTTAATCTTATATGTGCAAAAAAAAAAAAAAAAAAACAATGGCTTCAATGGCTTTTTAAAAAAATCTGATGCTGGACACCTTCTAAGTCGTGACATTTGAATGTCTTGTCTTATCTTAAAACCAAAAGTAAAACAGGTTTTCCTTGTGAAAGGTCTGCATTTGTTAAATATGAGCAAATATCACATTTTCTAATCAATATTTAATGCTGACCTTATGAGTTAAATAGCCGTGTAATAAGCGTGTTAATGTACAGGCATTACCAATTGTTATCACAGAAATAAACCCCTTCAGTGTCATACAAGACTACACATTGTCCCATACTTAACACATACAAGCTTATTGTAAAGTGTTAAAAAGTTAACGTTTTAAAAGTATCTCGCCTCTGATACTGCATGTACTCATTTATGGTAATTACCGGTCTGTGAGCATTACAGTCAGCTGTTCATTAACCCAAAAAAAAACTAGTTTGTGATTGGTTGACTGGACATTAACCTGCTTATTACAACTTTACAAATAAATGCAGGAAGCCGTAATGAGATTCAAGTACTCCAGAGCACTGTTTAATAGATATACATGTTTAAGTATTTATGTTTTATGTTATATTTATTTTTTCAAAGCTTATTTAGTTTTAATGGCACAAGAGATAGACGACAGACAGAATTCTCAAATCAAAACTATTTGTCGCAGACGCCTTTTGCTTTAATGACATTGATGGATCCTTTGAAGAAGCACTTGAAAGGTTTTTTTAGCAAAGCATCTTTCCATGGTGTGCTGAGGCAGCAGCCCGTCTGACCTGCATATGTCTGATCGCTTTAGCTTGCGCTGTTGCACTTGAATACATTAATGTTCGTGATTCATCTCAACCTCGTCATATAATATCGCAACTGCAATGTTGTCGATGTCTCTTGTTAAAACAAAATGTCGCATCCAGTTCTCAGGTGTTCATTTGCATCATTGGGCAGACAAACATTTCTTACTAAGAAAATAAGCTTGCTCGGGTAATGATGAAACAAATTTTTCTGGCAATGCATTGTGGGACATGAAACATTTAAGCATGTGAGCTCTTAAGTCAAACTGTGTTATTTATTTACAAGCACACGAGTCTCCATCCAGCTCAGATTTGTTGTAAAATATTTTGTTTGTTGTCAGTGAAAGCAAAATTAAACTTTAAGCTTTCTTGTTACTATATTCTTTGATCTAGCAGTATCATTTTTAGACTTGAGAACTGCTATGACTGTGTTTTCAGCTAATAAATATCGAATAAAACCTGATTTTAGTATGGACCATCTTTATGATTTGCTTATTTTTGTCCTTGGAGCTAAACAGACCACATGGAGATTCTTCAAAAACTCACTAGGAGACCCGTCGATAACAGTGAGTAAATGGCCAAATTTAAATTTTCGTGCGAACTAACCCTCAAATCTCATTATGTAATTGTTTTTCCCTTTTGTCATTTTAGATCGATGAGGGTCACCGTTTCGATCCCCGGGGTGTGGACGAGTCTCAGATGTTTCGGGGAGTTGGCCTGTTCCTGGTAGCAGTCCATCGACCCGGAGCACTTCGCTGTAAGCCAGCTCGGCACTCTTAAAGCCAGGAAATGGAAGACAAAGGTAATGAAATATTAATGCAGAATCACAAGCAGGAAAAATCAATGGATCCTGGCCATACAATCTCTCAGAGATGACCATCTGGTGAGGTTGTTTTCCTCTTTATGGACCCTCGGTAAGAACACGGGTAAACAAGCATATACTAGGGTCTAGCCATTAGTGATGTGCATTAATATATGATAGGACCTCCAGAGCTTAGACCCTTAAGGGATTACGTTCATGCAGGACTTTACTACTTCATGTTGACCTTGACATGTAATGGAATACACTACCGAGCAAGAGTTTTGAAACACTCACTTATTCATCTTTTACAGAATATTAATAAACCTGTCCAAATTATGGCATAACACAAATGTAACTGTTGTAATTATGCTGATGACTAAAACCATCCAAAATAAATCAAAACTGTTATATTTTATTATTTCAAGTGCAGTCACCCTTTGCCTAGAAACTGCAAAACTGTACTCGTGTCATTTTATCAAGAAGCTTCTTAAAGTTTCACTTGAGGATGATTTTTAAAGAATTTTGAAGGAGTTCACATTTAATCTGGGCTGTTATTGGCTGCTTTTCTTTCAATATTCAGTGTAATTCTGCATACACACTAAATGCGAAGCATCACATTCCTCGCTCCTTATTATTTGTGGGATTTAATTTCATGTCATGCATTTTTTTTGCTCGAGTTAAATATTTTCCTGTGTGTCTATTCGCCACTTTTCGCGTCTATTCGCCACTTTTCGCATCTATTCGCCGCTGTTCATGTCTATTTTATTCGCCACTGTTCATGTCTAATAGCCTCTGTTCGCATCTATTCACCACTTTTCGCGTCTATTCGCCATGGTTCATGTCTACTTTATTCGCCTCTGTTCACGTCTATTCGCCTCTGTTCACCTCTGTTCACATATCTTCGCCTCTGTTTGCGTCTCTTCGCCTCTGTTCATGTCTAATAGCCTCTGTTCGCGTCTATTCGCCATGGTTTATGTCTACTTTATTCGCCTCTATTCATGTCTAATAGCCACTGTTCGCACTGTTCATGTCTATTCGCCTCTGTTCGCTACTGTTCACATATCTTCCCCTCTGTTTGCGTCTCTTCGCCGCTGTTTGCGTCTATTCGTCGCTGTTCACGTCTATTTGCCACTGTTCACGTATCTTTTTACGTGAACAGTGGTTTTTTTCTCTAGGGTTTTTTTTCTCCTAGGGGGTTTTTTAACCCGGGGAGGCAGCCTCCTTGGGCTTAACTTAGCTTCTTCTTCTAGACGTTACGTGTATTATGTTGTGCTATCAGTCGTTTTTCTGTGTTTTTCACTGCTTCTATTAATGTAAAGCTGCTTTGAAACAATTAACTATTGTGAAAGCGCTATATAAATAAAATTTAATTGAATTGAATCTTTGCCTCTGTTCCCGTCTCTTCACTTCTGTTCGCGTCTATTCGCCTCTGTTCACACTGTTTGCGTCTATTCGCCGCTGTTCGTGTCTATTTGCCTCTGTTCACGTATCTTTGCCTCTGTTCGTGTCTATTTGCCGCTGCTCGTGTCTATTTGCTTCTGTTCACGTATCTTCACCTCTGTTTGTGTCTATTCGCCTCTGTTCGTGTCTATTTGCTTCTGTTCACGTATCTTCACCTCTGTTTGTGTCTATTCGCCTCTGTTCGTGTCTATTTGCTTCTGTTCACGTATCTTCACCTCTGTTTGTGTCTATTCGCCTCTGTTCGTGTCTATTTGCTTCTGTTCACGTATCTTCACCTCTGTTCATGTCTATTTTATTCGCCTCTGTGCATGTCTTATAGCCTCTGTTCGCGTCTATTCGCCACTTTTCGCGTCTATTCACCATGGTTCATGTCTACTTTATTCGCCTCTGTTCACATCTATTCACCTCTGTTCACATATCTTCGCCTCATTTTGCGTCCCTTCGCCTCTGTTCATGTCTAATAGCCTCTGTTCGCGTCTATTCGCCATGGTTTATGTCTACTTTATTCGCCTCTGTTCATGTCTAATAGCCACTGTTCGCACTGTTCACTTCTATTTGCCTCTGTTCACCTCTGTTCACATATCTTCGCCTCTGTTTGCGTCTTTTCGCCGCTGTTGGCGTCTATTTGCCACTGTTCGCGTCTATTCGCCGCTGTTCGTGTCTATTTGCCACTGTTCACATATCTTTACCTCTGTTTGCGTCTATTCGCCGCTGTTCGTGTCTATTTGCCACTGTTCACATATCTTTACCTCTGTTTGTGTCTATTCGCCTCTGTTCGTGTCTATTTGCTTCTGTTCACGTATCTTCACCTCTGTTTGTGTCTATTCGCCTCTGTTCGTGTCTATTTGCTTCTGTTCACGTATCTTCACCTCTGTTCATGTCTATTTTATTCGCCTCTGTTCATGTCTAATAGCCTCTGTTCGCGTCTATTCGCCACTTTTCGCGTCTATTCACCATGGTTCATGTCTACTTTATTCGCCTCTGTTCACATCTATTCACCTCTGTTCACATATCTTCGCCTCATTTTGCGTCCCTTCGCCTCTGTTCATGTCTAATAGCCTCTGTTCGCGTCTATTCGCCATGGTTTATGTCTACTTTATTCGCCTCTGTTCATGTCTAATAGCCACTGTTCGCACTGTTCACTTCTATTTGCCTCTGTTCACCTCTGTTCACATATCTTCGCCTCTGTTTGCGTCTCTTCGCCGCTGTTCGCGTCTATTTGCCGCTGCTCGTGTCTATTCGCCGCTGTTCGTGTCTATTTGCCTCTGTTCACGTATCTTCGCCTCTGTTCGTGTCTATTTGCCGCTGCTCGTGTCTATTTGCTTCTGTTCACGTATCTTCACCTCTGTTTGTGTCTATTCGCCTCTGTTCGTGTCTATTTGCTTCTGTTCACGTATCTTCACCTCTGTTTGTGTCTATTCGCCTCTGTTCGTGTCTATTTGCTTCTGTTCACGTATCTTCACCTCTGTTCATGTCTATTTTATTCGCCTCTGTTCATGTCTAATAGCCTCTGTTCGCGTCTATTCGCCACTTTTCGCGTCTATTCACCATGGTTCATGTCTACTTTATTCGCCTCTGTTCACATCTATTCACCTCTGTTCACATATCTTCGCCTCATTTTGCGTCCCTTCGCCTCTGTTCATGTCTAATAGCCTCTGTTCGCGTCTATTCGCCATGGTTTATGTCTACTTTATTCGCCTCTGTTCATGTCTAATAGCCACTGTTCGCACTGTTCACTTCTATTTGCCTCTGTTCACCTCTGTTCACATATCTTCGCCTCTGTTTGCGTCTCTTCGCCGCTGTTCGCGTCTATTTGCCGCTGCTCGTGTCTATTCGCCACTGTTCGTGTCTATTTGCCTCTGTTCACGTATCTTCGCCTCTGCTCGTGTCTATTTGCCTCTGTTCACGTATCTTCGCCTCTGTTCGTGTCTATTCGCCACTGTTCGTGACTATTTGCCTCTGTTCACGTATCTTCGCCTCTGTTCGTGTCTATTCGCCACTGTTCGTGACTATTTGCCTCTGTTCACGTATCTTCGCCTCTGTTCGTGTCTATTCGCCACTGTTCGCGTCTATTCGCCACTGTTCAAGTCTATTCGCCTCTGTTTGTGTATCTTCGCCTCTGTTCACATGTCTTAGCCGCTGTATGCATCTATTCACCAGTGTTTGTGTCTAATCGCCTCTATTCGTGTCTGTTAGCATCTATTCGTGTCTATTTGCCTCTTTTCACTGTTTTCGTGTCTATACGCCTCTTTTCGCTTCGATTCACAACTTTTCGCCTTCATTCACATCTGTTCGCCTCTTTTTGTGTCTGTTTGCCTCTATTAGCGACTTTGCATGTAATTTACTTGCGCAAAACATTGAATTTGTTTTGGTGTGTACGCCACCAAATGCGAAGCATCGCTTTCCTCGCCCTAAAATAATTGTGTGATTTAACTTGTGTCATGCTAATGCTTGAGTTAAATAACGTTTGAGGCAAATAGTGTGTGTTTTCGCGGCAATCGCGCCACTTGATTCGCGTCTGTTCACGTCATTTCAAAAATAATATTTTTAAATAATGTTTTAGTTTTTTAATAACAGAAATTAATCTGTTTGGCACAGCTATATTTTTGCCTAGAAAATGAATTTCAAGCATTTAAACATACACATTTTAGATTTAAATATTTTTAAGATCATAAAAAACATTTCAGTCAAGTGTTTCAAAACTTGACTGGTGTGTATTTGATAGTGCTATATAAAAAAGTACAAAAGTTGTCACTTTGACAGTAGCCTACTCTTTAAAAAGGCTCTAATAATACCATTTAGGGACAGAAATGTACCTTTGAAGTAACAATATGTACTTTTGGGG